>NC_091117.1:94982500-95287500 GCF_040183065.1 Periplaneta americana
TAATTTTAAAATAAGGATAAATATTTTCTCCATTCCCGTTACTTGATTTTATTGGAACGACAGTCACAAATCTTTGTTTCGTGTTAAAGATAGTATCAAAATTATTTCTCATAGCTGTCTTATTTTTTATATTGTAAGGTGAACTTTATTTGATATATCGTCTGCAATGGTAGAACAGGAATGAGAAGGTTCTTAATATGCAGCTAGTTATTTTCAGAATGATTAAATCTCAAAATTATAAGTTTTACATAACGTCATTTGTTATTAAGATTTAAGAAAAAATTGTTTTGTATATATTTTCCGATTTCTTTGAAATTACATAATATAACGAGTTAAAATTTCATTGTTTGTTTATCGTACAAAGTGAATAATTATCTATTACAAAATTGTATCACTTAATTATTCAACACAAGATAGAAATGAAATACATTAAAGGTGATAAGTTACAGTTGTATGAACACCATAAAATCAATGAACACTGTATTATTGACCTAACATATGTGTTTTATCATTAAACACAAGATAGTAATATCTAAAAATTAAAATATTTCCCTCAAACATAACACTTTATTTGGGATACATGTATCTTTCTTCATTATCTTATCTACGATAATGATTTTACTATATTAAATAAGTATCAAAAATAAAGTCCAGAAAATTCAATTTAATGTCACATGATAGCTGATACCCCGTAAAAATAACTGTACGTGTAAGTGTCCACCGATGTTTTGACTGTAAACACATTGAATTTCAATTTCAAAATCTTTTATGAATCATTTAGAAATGTAATTCATATTTTACACAGGACAATAGTAACATCGTTATTCATGTAAAGTAAAGGTGTAAATTACAGTAGTCTATAAAATTTATACTTCATACTTTTACCTGTTAAGTGATGTAGATTCTTTGCTACATTTAGAAATTTTAGAGAAAATCATTGAATGAATAAAATATATATCATTAAAACCATTACAGAGAATACTGTTGAACTAAATGTCGAAAGAGAGAAACTTTATTGTGCTGTAGAGTTTATATTAGGAATTTAATATATCCCACAAATAAACTAACCATTCAAAACAGAGAGAATTTACTTCGTATTACACCGAGAATTATAAAATTGTGATCCCTATTTTATCTCTATAATATTGTTGACTTATAATTCCATATCTCTCAATTTCATTCCATTACTTTATAATTCCTCACATATTTTCAGTCTGTAATTGTGTACTAAATGAATTGAAATTAAAAAATAATACTTCTTGAACACACGCTTTCAACAATTTTTTCACTTAGGAATTTAGTTATAATAATAACTTTCTAAAAACTAGGTGGGAAATTACTTTAGTTGAGTAGTTTCGACTTCTTGTCAGTCATCTTCAAAGCTAGTGAGGTCCTTGCTTCTTCCGATTTCTTGTTGTTTTGCTTGTGGGTGTGTTTGTGTTTGATAGTGTGAAGTCAAATACCTCTGCATACGTAAAACACATAACAAACACCAAGCACAGTGTACAGCAACACAGAAACAGACAATTAAATCCTACATATTCAACCGAGAAATCAGAAATTAAACACACGAGAACAGTAAGAAATATACAGACCCATAACACCTCCTCAATTCACAACTCTTTTCAGAACACACACCCTATTTGATTGCACACTACTAAACACAAACGCACCCCCAGCAAAACAACTGAAGATATCGGAAGAAGCAAGAACCTCACTAGTTCTGAAATTGACTGGAACAAAGTCCAAACTAGTCAACTAATGTAATTTAGCTCTTAGTTTTCACTTTAACATTATAAAACTGTTATTATAACTAAATTCCTAAATTAACAAATAATTACCTTCTTGAATTGCTACAATTTTAGACTTGAAATGAGTTTTAAATTTCACTAAATACATGTTGTTCGAATTTTTGAACACACTGTAGTTCTGAATAACATTCATGACTTTGAAATTTTCTTCAAAATGATTACAAAGACTGAGATCTTAGAGATAGGTCGAATGTAGCAGTAGAACGGATTAGGGACTATAACGTGGAATTCAGTAAGCCTGATTTATTACGCACGAGGAAACATCTCTATCCCTCCTTTTTCTTCTCAACTTCTATTATTCAGTTTTTGTATTCTTTTCTTATTGAATCATATTTGTCTTCCAATTCCGTGCAAAGAAAAATTATGTTACATTTTTATTAGATATCTAGTTTTGAACAATACAACATATTTCGAAGTCAAAAAGGCTCCGAGAGTAATTTGCATAGGATCTAGATAGAATGGGCTCGCTTTGTGAAGCGGAGTTTGCTTGACTCGAAATACGATTGTACGGAGACATGGATTTATTTATTTACCTCTAGAAGGAATGATTGGAAATTAGATTGGATTGAGTTAGCTCGTTCTAGATGATACCGAATGCGCAAAGTGGAATAAGAGAACTGGCCAAAAGTATATATCGGAATGAATACGAGTATATGTTAATTTATGTAGAGCAGAAAATTATACACAAATGTTCTGCATCCGACATTTTTAGAAGTTCAAACTTTTGTATTTCAGCTTAACATTATATCAACGAAACACTGTTTAGGCTAAGTTCTAACTAAAATAAATTAGAATAAGAACAATTTAGTAATTTATGCAATTATTAATTGGTTGTGCGAAATGAAATACATGGATACTATTATATAAACAAAACTTAGATTCATGTTATTACACTAAATCATTACTCTTTTAAAAATATTTTATTAAAAATGTGTAAATGTATTCATATTCCATTTAAAATATCACTGATGTAGTGTTTCAGTTCATTGTTCTGAGTTAATTTTCTTTAAAGAGTTCAAATGCTCTGCATAAATTAAATAGAAGCAATTTCGATATATGTTATTGAACAATTCTAGTGTACCACTTTGTATATATTATTATATTCTGCATTATCTTCCTGCATTTAATCTCTTCTAATAAGGAATGTGAATGAAATCTTCCAATTAGATTGAATTGATAGCCTGTTTTAATAGTAGGTTTTTCGTAGTATATAGAATAGTACTTATGATAAGGTGAGTTGGGATGATTTATTATATCTAATATTTATTTATTTCAAGAAATATTTGTTCATTTTCATATTTGAAGCATCTTGCATTATTTTTATCTATTGTCTCATTATGCACTGTTTATATTTATGCAATTTAACTTTAGTTCACATCGATTAACCCTACATGCCGCGTTACGTGAGCGTGTTCATTAATATTTAAGGACATCAATTACCACTCCCCTGTGAGCTTTCGCGAACACTAACTGGCAGTTACGGTAACATCGTTATGACACATATTTAAACCGAAATGCTAATCCTTGTAACACAGAGCATAGCGTAGCTATCTGTACGCAAATACAAATAACAACGTAATACCTAAATACCTTATAGATTTAATCAGCACTGAAAAGACACATTTCAATATGGAGGAAAAAGTACAAAATTATTACGAATTTTCTTTTCCGGCTGAAGTAATACTAATCATGAAATAAACTTTTTGTGAATATCGTATTATTAATATAAAAATATTTCATTATGTTCGTATACTATACATACATAAGTGTTCTGTTCATGGGCAGGTTCTTTCACTGCAAACCCAACATTCCCCAATCTTTCCTATTTCCTA
This sequence comes from Periplaneta americana, assembly GCF_040183065.1. Taxonomy (NCBI): domain Eukaryota; kingdom Metazoa; phylum Arthropoda; class Insecta; order Blattodea; family Blattidae; genus Periplaneta; species Periplaneta americana. The sequence continues at coordinate 94,986,144 of NC_091117.1, forward strand.
CTTTCCTCTTAGTCTCCGCATATGATCCACAAATTTTAATGTAGTGTATCATTTGATATCTTCCTCTGCCCCGAACTCTTCTCCCGTTCACTATTCCTTCCAGTGCATTCTTCAGTAGGCAGTTTCTTCTCATCCAGTGACCAAATCAATTCCTTTTTCTCTTTCTGATCAGTTTCAGCATCAGCCTTTTTTCACCCACTCTTTCCAAAACAACTTCATTTCTTATTCTGTCTGTCCACTTCACACGCTTCATTCTTCCTCATATCCACATTTCAAATGCTTCTATTCGTTTCTCTTCAGTTCGTCGTAATGTCCATGTTTCTTCCCCATATAATTCCACACTCTATACAAAGCACTTCACTAGTCTCTTCATTAGTTATTTTTCCAGAGATCCGCAGAGGATGCTCCTTTTTATATTAAAAGCTTCCTTAGCCATTGCTATCCTCCTATACCAGGGCTGGGCATCGAGAGCGGAACTTGACTCTAAACGGAGAAGCTTAATATTCATCCGCGACTAAATCAACGCTGCGCGGTGTTCGGCGGGGAAGAAAGAGGATGAAGAGAAATCATATAGCTCCCCGTGAGAGAGTAGAATCCGCTCTTGCTGCCCAGCCCTGTCCTAATACTATAAGTTACTATAATCTTAAAAATATTTGATCTTACAGTGATTCATTGTTTCAAGCAATGGTATGTGAAAACTTGTGCTTAACTTTCGTATTTAAATACTAAGCATACTATAAACTTTCGACGTGAATATGTCTGTAAGTTCGGTTCAGTACAGTACTAGGGCGCAGTGCCAGAAAGTAGACCGACACATTTTCAGGCGAGTATTGTCGCTCCTACAATTTCTAAACTACACAACATATCCCAGAGTTGTAAACGGCGATCGGGAATCGAAGGATCAATGTATTCAACGTGACCTTGAACTGAAGCGGGTGACGTCATCTAGCGATATGCGGGAGGGAAGAATTTGAGTCACGAATTGGCGGGTCTTGCAGCAGCTGAGGCAGTGTAACTAAAAAAATGCGAAGCGATAAAACGTTCACAGTGGTGTAAAACGATTAGAAACGAACAAGGCTATAATCTCAATTGAGCAGTAGTCACCAGTCGACAAGTTTAATTGGAAAAATGTCAAGTAAAAAGAGAAAATTAAAAATGTCGAGACATATGCAGCGTAGGCTAAGTGGGAGCAGGCGTATAAGCAAGAGGTAGCAAACGATATAGCATGTTGGTTACTATAGTAACCGACAAGTTTACTCTCAGTGGATACAAGACGATCTGTTATAATATAAATCATATTTGACTGCTAAACGTTAGTGCATTTCTTAATTCTTAGGTCGTTAATCTTGGCGGCCCCCTCGGTGCTATTCGATAGGAGTAGGCTACGTAACACTACAGGGTTTCCCCTTCTCCCTTCCTCATCATCATCATCATCATCATCCTCACCCATTCCCTACACTACACCTACACGAACACTTACACATACACTCGCCCTAGTACACGACATAACTCTTCACAGATACACAACGTGCATAACGTGGCTCGCCGAAGTTGTGTGCAACTTGAAAATTGGTCACAGTTCTGCCATCTATCCACAATATGCGGAACCTGAATCACGCAAGTAAAGTGGGTAGCCATTAGATATATATATATATATATATATATACACACACACATACACACACAATTCAACATCCATCACGAGAGACGTATTCAAGCATTAAAATTTGCGGTTGTGTCTCCGAAAAATCCTATCTAGGCCTACAATATCGAATATTTTGATATACGGGGTGAGTCAGGAGGGTGGTTTGAGGGGTGATAATATTGGTGGTTCTGAATAAAAAAGTTTCTTTGAACGTATGTCTTATTCTTAACGGTTTCGGAGGAAAGTAATGGAAACAATGAGGAACGGGAAAAGTGTAGGTGATTGTAAATTAAAACATTGTTAGCTTATGTTCTGTTTAATTGTGTACTTTTCTTTACAGAACATATTCACAAAGTCTACCGTCAATTTCAATGCACTTTGCAGCTCTTGTAAGCAGCTGCTGTGTTGCTGATCTGAGCTGATTCGGACATTCCTTTACTTGAGCACAAGCACGTAAAATGCGAGCCAGAAATTCCTTCCTTGTTTCCACTTTGCGCTTGTAGATTTCGCTCTTAAGCCGACCCCACAAACATTACTCAAATGGAGTAAGGTCGGGTGACCTCGGTGGCCAAGAAATGACTCCACCGTGAACACCGATCCAACACCCAGGATACTTTCATTGATCCTACTACAACCTAATGTCGTTTTGATTGCGTCCGCGTGTGAATGCTGATGGACATACGAATGACGCCCGTGGTTTTCAAACAGTTGTAGGTCAGATACTATTAAGAACAAGGCATGTATTCATATAAACGTTTTTACTCAGAATCATCAATATTATCACTCCTCACTCTATGTAAATTTCCTCCTTATTCACCCTGTGTAGAGTGTATCAAAAAGGATAGCGCAAACTTGCACGGTTGAAAGTACACGATAATAGAAACAAAAAGGTTCCAGTAAACATGGGTCCGCAAACGAGCCGTTTGCAAGAAAATTACGAATGTATGGTTACAAGCCGTCACTAACGTCATTGGTTATAAGATCGTATGGTTTACTCCTTGCGCACTAGAAGCGGTGATGTTCAGTTTGTTTACAAAACTGAATATTGCCGAGAGGTGGAGTTGTAATCAAATCATACACGCAGAACGTACAGGACGGATACAATAGGTATCAGTCACGTCACTCGTCTGAGTAGTGCCAGTTGTGCTGTACTATAGTTACAATGGAACCTTACAGTAACGAAGAGTATGCGGATATGCATTTCATGTATGGTAGGGCTAATAGCAATGCACGGGAAGCTGCACGCTTATACCAAGAAACATATCCTGATCGAAGACATCCCGAAAGTCGTACATTTATAAGGATCCATCAGCACCTCAGAGGAAATAGATCAGATGAAAAATTAATAGTAAATTCAAAAATTCAAATTAATTTGTACTAATTAGAACGATGTTTACAATGAATTCAGTGGCGACTTGTAATCATATATTTGTAATTTTCTCGCAAACGGCTCGTTTGCGGACCAATGTTTACTGGGACTTTTTTTGCTTCTGTTATCGTGTACTTTCAACATTGTAAGTTTGCGCCATCCTTCTTGATACACCCTGTATAAAAACATATTTACTAGAAAATATTGCATGTATACATAATAACATTTTAGTGAAAAAAAACCGTGATATACGAATACAATTTATGTCATTGCTATTTTCTCACCTTCCTTTTTAGTCTAAGTCCTTATCCTCCTCCTGTTGTTTATCTTCATTTTTCCTTAGCTTTTATAATCTTTTACGCCCAACTCCTCTTATTTTATCATAGAATAAAAATCTCATTTTCCTTGGTCTTCCAGACAACGGTTTCCGAATCACTTTGCTTTTGTGACGTCCCGTTATGAACTTTACATGTAACATTGTTATGCTGTGTGTGGACTCGTCCGAGTTTGTCAAACAAATTGTAACATAAAATAGGAATTACATGACATAATGATATAGTCAATTACAGTATAAAATATTTTAGGTTCGTAAGTAAAAATTAATTTTCTTATTATTCCCATGAATTTAGAAATATTTTCTACACCGTGGTGCATAAAAGATAATAAAATTAAAGCCAATCTAACATCATTGTCTCAGCTACTGCACGCAACCCACCAATAATGCATAATTAGAATTAGATGATCAACCAGCATTGAGGACGAACATAGATTATGTTGTATAGGCATATTTTATGTTTATAGCAATTCAACTACATTTATTTTTCACTACTTCTTGTTGAGACATACTTAAGTTTTGAAAAATTATGGCTATTTATAAGAAGACACGAACACATGTAGTATCCAATTACATAATACAGTGCTCTCGATAAGAAAGTTCTAACTCAACAACTTATAAATTTATTCAAATGCCGTTTGCTGCAAAAAAAAAAAAAAAAAAAAAAAAAAAAAACAGATGAACTCGCTAAGATTTTATGGTGATCAATAAATATCCACATGTGCACCTCCTGTGGCTCGACAAACTAAGCAAATGATTGAAAATTTTAGCAACAATATACAGGGTGTTTCAAAAATACGGGGCATTATTTCAGGTATGTATTTCCCACATGTAGACAATCAAAATAGTTCATTACAACATGTGTCCAGAAATGCTTTATTTCCGAGTTATGGCCTTCACAACATTGAAACTCACCGGAAAGTTTTTCTTTCCGAAGGTCGTTGCCGTCAAAGGAGACATTAAGAGGGCACTCTGACAGTTCATTCCGAGGCGAAGGTTACATTCAGTGTTGTGTAGGCGCTAGACTGTGCGACATGTATTCAAATCAAGAGCTGGCAGAGCTACACTTCATGTACGGTAATGCGGACGGCAATGCTGCGCTGGCTCGTCGTTTGTACCAGGAGAGGTACCCACAGCGACAATGTCCAGATCGGAAGACATTTGTACGTCTCCATTACCGTCTGTGCGAGTATGGAAAATTTAACTCTCCTGGTTTGGGAAGGGGACGACCAAGATCTACAACTCCAGAAGTACAGGAGGAGATTCTGGAGGCTGTGAACATGACTCCTTCTATCAGCACACGAAGAGTAGCGTTGCAAGTCAATGTTCCTCACACGACTGTCTGGAGACTGTTGAAAGAGTATCAATTGTATTCTTATCATTTGCAACGTGTACAGGCCCTGTCACCAGCAGATTACCCTGCACGAGTTAGGTTCTGTCAGTGGTTCTTGCAGCAGTGTGGTGTAAATCCGAACTTTCCTGCCTTAGTATTATTTACAGATGAAGCACAGTTCACACGAAATGCCATAACAAATTTCCACAATCAGCATGTATGGGCGTATGAAAACCCACGTGCAACTGTTCCATCTCATCACCAGGTGCGGTTCTCCCTCAACATGTGCCATTGTTGATCGATTAGTTGGACCCCATGTACTTGTAAACAGACTTACGGGACAGGCGTACACAAACTTCCTGGAAAACACCATACCTCATGTTTTAGAAGACACTCCACTGATCAACAGTCAACACATTCACTTCTTGCATGATGGCGCTCCTGCACACTTCAGTCGTACGGCTCGCCGGTACTTGGATCGAAGGTTTCCTGATCGATGGATAGGTAGAGGTGGCCCAATTGCTTGGCCTCCACGCTCACCTGATCTGAACCCTCTCGATTTCTACTTGTGGGGCCATTTAAAATCATTGGTTTATTCGTCTATGGTGCCTGATTTGGAATCCCTTCGGAATCGAATTGTGGCATGTTCTGAGGACATACGCAATATTCCTGGAGTTTGGGATCGTGTTCGCAGATCAATGAGACATCGATGTGAGGTCTGTATTCAAGCAGGAGGTGGACATTTTGAACATCTTCTGTAATGACAACGAGCTGCGGAAAGAAAAACGTCCGGGTGAATTTCAATGTTGTGAAGGTCATAACTCGGAAATGAAGCATTTCCGGACACATGTTGTAATGAACTATTTTGATTGTGTACATGTGGGAAATACATACCTGAAATTATGCCCCGTATTTTTTAAACACGATGTATACAGAGTGGAAGTGAAATAACCTCCCGGTTTGAAAGGTACAATAGGGTTCAGATAAATAAATAGAAAACCTATATTACGTTTTGTGATTAAATCCACGGTTAATTAGAAAATTAAGTTTGAAGTTTCAGCAGTCCGGCAACATCGCCCCTAACACACCCTTCTCGTAATACAGATGTAAGAGGTCATCGAACTCTGTCTGTCTCGCTAGGTGAGGTGCTCTAACTATGACGTTGCAATCTGCTCCCATCATGCAGTGGCTTGAAATTAGTGGATTTAAATTAAATTTACACGAAAACAGTCCAAGCTATTGAAATACACCAGAGGTATAAATTATTATTTATTAGATTTTCTATCGATATGAATAAAAATCACGAACCTACTCGCAATAGTTACCGAATAAGAGTGTGTTAAACATTTGGAAAAAATCTGAAAAAGTATTAACTTTCCACCAATAGGATATTAGTCTTTTGTTACATAAAACATGAGCTATTCGATCTGAAAATCTGCAAGGTTATTTTACTTTCACTCTGTATAATAATAAAAAACTTAACTAAAATTTTTGAAGATGTAGTGGAAAACACGAGGAATGAAATTACTGTTCTGACCATAAAAACTCGGTGAGTGCCTCTATCCCCTGCAACCAACAAAATTCAGATAAATTTATTATTTACTGAGTCATAACTTTCTTATCGGTAGTTTTCGTCCCGGGCACTGTATATTTGATTTTAAGCAGTTTCTGAATGGTGACGAACTAGTACTATTATCTTTATATAACTTATTATTTTGTCCTTAGACTACCTATATCCATCTCAAGTGTCCGGTAAGATATTTCGTCCTCGATATAGTGGTCATTGTGCTTGATTCTGGAGCCGAGGTGCATTGGTTGAATCCGGGAAAAAGTTGTTGATTTTTAAGAGGAAAAATCACACAAGTTCAGCTTCCGTCAGATGTGGAAGTAAAGTGGTCGGTAGATTTACTGTATGAAGATTAATAAACACACTGTTGTGTGTTCAGAGACGCTATTACTTCGTTCTCAGCTCTTGGCATCAAATGTGACTAATGTAACAAATTCTAAAGACCTCTGGTATAAAATAGTGGAATAATGTCAATTTGTAATCCCACTGGTCATTGCCTCATATGTACAACTTATGATTCAAAATTCCGGTTACATAGACAAACTCCGTTATTAGCGCACATAGCGAAAAATGTAAAGAGGAAAAAGTTGTTGGAAATACGAGTGTGTATTTTTCAATATAATGTGCTTGAGCTTTTAACGTAGAATACACCATTGAGGCTTTACATTAGTACGACACACCCGCAAGTCCCAGCGCTGCCAAATTAGTGACTTTTCCGCTAGTTCTACCGGATTTTAGATACGTTTTATTTAACGAAGAAAAATAATTGACATGCAGAGTTTAGCGGTTATTCAACTTTTCACAGTGCAAAGAAACATATTCACATTGATAGCATAAGAGTTCAGAGGAATTTCATTCTTGCATAGCGGTTTCCCCTGAACTTGTATTGGGAACACTGCTGGTTATCGTCATCATTTCGTAATTTACCCGATACACTACGTACCTAAAATCCGGTAGAACTAGCGAAAAAGCCAGTAATTTCGCAGCATTGGGACTGGCGGATGTCGTACTAGTGTACAGCCTCAATGGTGTATTCTACGTTGAAAATTCAAGCACATTAGATTGAAAACTACATATTTCCAACAACTTTCCGGGTATCTGGTACAGTTCCTGGGTAGCTCAGTCGGTAGAGCGTTGTCTTCCATGTCGTGGTTTGTTTATCTTCATCATAGGAAAGAACTGTTCGCTCAGTTACTTGGATCCGAACATGCATGTCTATGTAATCGGGGAAATGTAATACATGGAGAGTTCATACAAAAGTCAGATAAAATTATATTGTTTTAATATTTGTCTTTCAATTCACTACCGAAGTAAATGAATAACTTAGAATAGCAGGTAGTAATCGAAAATCAAATTGAAAGTGTCCCTAGTCTTTAAATCAAATTCCTGACGCAGATCGCATAATGTGTAAACATATTCTTCGAAATCCAAAGCCTTAAGAGATTAGTAGGCCTACATCATTGTTAATTTTGAACAAATGTGTTATATTCTTACTGTTAAGTTAACGTTTCATAATTAGAGGTAGTTTATTATTGAAGACCTTCACACTGTCATATAACTGTGAAATAACTGGTTCTTACCTTGCACGAAACAATTTAAGGCATTCAGGTATTTCCATTAAGACGGCAAATTCACAAATGCATTGTTTCATTTTTCACTTATGATACAGGCTCCTCTTTTTGCTCCGTGATCGATGATATTTCCTCCCGCAGTTCAAAGAACCTACCCAGTAATTTGCCACGACTGAAACACCGTACTTCACTAAAATATGACAGATCGCCATCATATTCACCATTTCATTCGTCAAGAAAGATTGAGTGAAACCTTTCGATCTAATAGTGTTGGTGGTTTTTGCAACTACTTCCATAACACTACTTAAATTGTTTTGCACACGAATTCGGCTGGTGTATATTGCTGTGAATAGGAATAAATTCACGGGATACATTAACACTTTTCACTTCGTCCCTTAGAATCCATATTAACCCGTTTTACTTCCAACTAAGTAAGGAGCACCATTGGTTGCCAAGGATACAAGTTTATTTTTAGGAAGTCCAAATAATTTATACAGCTTTTACATGAAAATATCGGAACCAATAGTAGTACCCTTTAGGAGAACAATATCTAAGAGCTCTTCCTTAATCTGGAGGTTTTCAATAACACCTCTTTAAAAAATCACTATTTGGGGAGTACCGCTGACATCAGTATATTCATCTACTGCCAAAGAATAACAAATGAAAGACTGACAATTAGTGACAAATAATTACTAGTTATACCTGAACGTCCTCGGCTAGACCTCGGGTGGGACGCATCACGGTGGAAGGAAACAAGATGATAGATTCAAACTCCTTCATTTGTGAGAAAAGTTCTTCTGCTGTTGTAATTAAACATTCTTTGGAAAATTTTCAGTCTTATAAAGATCTCAAATGTCTTACTATTAAAAGTGAAATTTTATAACTAGGTCGCATAGCCGATTCTTTAACAATGTGATCTTAAACAGCTTCTAGCTTATTTTCTTTCGATTGTTGAATTAATGCTGCACGCTCCTCACCTTCGTAACTACCATATTCATTACTGTGAGTTACATAATGTATCCATTAATTGTATTTCAGCAATATGGCCTACGTTTTGAAGTGTTATCTGCGCTTTACATCTCTTGTTCGAATGGATGGCTAGGGCCGCTTCTGTTCACTAAAACGTAACGTCACAAACCGTTCATCTGTCCGCTATACCCAGCACGCATCGGCCAAGAACTGCCCGCGCTCGCTTATACGCGAGTTGACGATCACTGGTCTAGACAGCTCAGCGACTACGACATAAATAAATTTAAAATATATTATACTATAAAGCCGAGAAGAAGTAAACACTTGGTTGTGAAGTAATTCGATCGTTTTATTCAAAGTTTTCAGTCTAAATGATTTATCATGGCTTGAAAGATAAAAAACAAATTTATAGTTCACCAGCATATAATAATTAATTTTTATTTTAATTATATAAAGTGTTGTTTTTATTACGAACGTTTTCGCCATTCTGGCATCTTCAGGCAATAATTACAACATATAAATATGTACATCTTTGCATACACATAATGAATAAAATTACATTAATTATACTGATCTAAATGAAAACATGAAATGATATGACATATCTTGTGATACGTAATAAATTTTTAATTTATGTCTTCCCGAACTTGTGAGGTTGCCACATGACAAATAATAATGGAAATAAGATTTACATAGAATACAGCATGATAAGAAATAAAAAAAATATAATATAAAATTTCACTTGGTTAAAAGGTAAGAAAGTGGTACTATAAAGGTAGCTCAGGACGTGGAATAAAGAGATGTCGTAGGATGTAAATAATTGCTTCAATGACTCAATAGCTACTTCTTTAATTATGGTAGATGGTATTTCAAAGCGTTTGCAGAAAGAAGGGAGACGAGTGGTGGTGATTCCTCTTGCACCAGAAAACAGACCAATAACTTCCATGTCGCTAAGACAGTAGGCATTTTTATAGTAGGGAATGGTGGACTCATAGATGGTTTTTAATATAAAGCCCCGTTCACACGGTGTGGGAATTTGTCGAAACCGGAATTTATTCCAATCTGTTTTGTACGAAGAGAAGTGTACACATGGTTCGATTTTTTTCCCGTGCATAACTTTAATGTCATTATGTACGGGAAAAAATCGAACCGTGTGTACACTACTGTCCGCACAAAATCGATTCGAATAAATGCCCGTTTCGAGAAATTCCCACACAGTGTGAACGGGGTCAAATAAATGTACTTTTCTTCAAATCATGTTTATGCAAAAAATGTTTACATATTGTTATTGCCTGAAAATGCCAGAATGGCGACAACGTTCGCAATAAAAATCAGCTTATCTTGTTATATAATTTAAAAACAAATCATCATCATCATCATCATCATCATCATCATCATCATCATCATCATCATCAGGATCCGGGACACTTCAGCAACCAATATACGTACAACTTGAGTATATCGTTCCTTGAACATAGTAGACAGACTTACTGTGAATGTAAACAACGACGTCAACGTGCTTCGTTATAGTACGTTATTTTACGACGCTTTATCAACAGCTTAGGTTATTTGGCGTCTGACTTCGTTATATTTTGCTCTTAATAGTACAATCTAGTGACGGTGGAAAATGAAGTAGGATACATACCTCACAAGTTTTCATGTCCCTCGGCGACATTGAAATCGTTAGCGTTACAATGAACAATCATGTAGTACATACTTGCAACTAGTTCGAAAAAAATTGTTCATTATATATTGACAATGCACTGTGATGGCCTCAGTTCGTTTCGTAGGGAAAGACGGAAGAATACATCTCTGATCACGAATCGCACAGGTAAACAAAACTCACCTCGCCACCTCACTCCATCTATACTCCGTTGCACTGTTAACTTGACTTCATTCTTAAGTTGTCTCGGATCCTAAGCCTGATTATTATTATTATTATTATTATTATTATTATTGTTATTATTATTATTACTATTATTATTATTATTATCATCATTATTATCATCATGTTGGTTAAATATAAACTTGTTTTTTAACTTCCAAGTTACGATAAGTAATTTAAACTGGAAACTTTAAATAAAAAATTCTAATTATTTATTATATACTTAACGGAGTATAATCATCAAAATTTATTGTAAAATTAGTTGTTAAGTGTTCGGTAACAGGAACTAATCTATTTTAGAAATTACGAAATGGAAAAGTTCTAGCCGTAACTGGCATCGAAACCGGCTCTTATAGTTCGTAGACTGCCAGTATACGGACAGAATTAAACCAGTTTGCTGCAGTAATCTACTTGGACAATAAGTTCGTTTAATGTTATGTTGTTGACTATTGAATACATGTTCATTACATGACTCTATTCTTACTGTGTATAGAAGTTTTAAATCCCATACGAGAGTACAAAATCCATGCTTTTAGACCTTCGGGTTAAATTGGTCATTAATTATGCAGCAAGCATATGGGAGAGGCACACGGGGATCTTTATGGCTGCACCCGTAATAGCTGCGGACAGTGCCACTTTATTATGATTCTGATTTTACAGCGCTACGTGCAGACAATATATGATCCATAAAAAGAACAAGTGGTTACAATGTAACGCACACATATTAACATAAACACAGTTTTATAAAATCGTATTTATTAATATGCGCATCTTACTCTATTTAATGAATGTTGTGTCTAATGTGACATCATTTTATGGAACCTAACTGTGCTACATACGAATGAGAAACTTGAATTCAACTTTGATGTAAATTATTCACTATTACAGACAAGTATGAATAATATAATTTGTAGTAACTTAATAAACTAGTTCAATTTATACTCATAAATGAACTTTATCAGCATAGGGATGATTCAAAATGTGCTCAAACTGAAGAAGTTTACAGAGGTGGTGAAATATAATAATTTTACAATGTTTTGTTCGAACTGAAGAAGCTTACAAAGGCGTTGGAATAGGCCTATAACAATTTTACAGAAGGAACGCATTGTCTAGGACAGTGGTTCACAAATTGCAGGTCGCGACCGCCTGGGGGATCGTGTAAAGGACTGAGAGGTGTCGCGAGATGATTTACGGAATAAAAACATTATGGCTTATTAACATTTATGTTCTTTCCAGAAACATAAATATAAGCAATGTAAACATAAAACTTAGAAAATGTTTCAGTAGCTATAAAGTAATTAATGTGTCTATTTTTAGGAATACACACACACTAATATGATTTTCAAGCTAAAAAGGGGAGTTCTCATTTTTGTTTTGATTAATTAGAAAAACTGTATGTGTGACGAAATATGGAACTTTTATGACTGAAAGTAGCTGAGGTAACATTATTTAATTTTGGTGAATTTAAATATACTGTTTCATTTGTCACTCCCTTATGGCGGGTCCTTCTGTTTTAATATCCTTTGCTTCACATCTTTTATAATAATAATAATAATAATAATAATAATAATAATAATAATAATAATACTAATAAATTATTATCATCATCATCATCATCGTCATCATCATCAACATCGAAAGTCCTTAAAGATGATGTAACCTGTGAATCTTTCATAAAAAACTCAGCTTTTGTGTTCGTACGAAGGGAGTAAGACGACACGAAGTTCTCTACTCTACAATAGAAATTCTAAATCGCTTTCCCCAGTCCTTGAAAGTATTAAAACAGCCAACTTGCACAAGAACATATTTTATTAATTTAATTTGTAAACTTAGAATTTGCATAATTGTAAAACATTTGGCATAAGTTTCATTATTACATACCGGTATTAAACATTATTATTATTATTATTATTATTATCATTATCATTATCATTATCATTATTATTATCGGAAGTCCTTCAAGATGACGTAACCTATGAATCTTTCATAAAGTCAGCTTTGGAGTTTGTACAAAAGCCATAAGAATTCACACACAATCTATAACAGAATTTCTAAATCGCTTTTCCCAGACTTAAAAAATATTAATACTGCTAATTTTTATTCCAGTACATATTTTGATCTATTTAATTTATAAAGTTAGCATTTGCATATTTATAAAATTTTTAGCATATTATGATGATGATGATTATTATTATTATTATTATTATTATTATTATCATCATCATCATCATTATCACTAAAATAATTATTCAGTTATTATTGAAAATCTTGTGCTAATTTATTATTTTAATCACAGTTGACTAGTAAATTAATATTAATAAATTATTATTATTATTATTATTATTATTATTATTATTATTATTATTATTATTATTATTATTATTATAATCATGAAGCCACCGCGATGTGGCATTGCATTATAATGATATTGGAAACACTGCTATAGAAATTAGTGGCGATGACCGTGAATCCTAATTGATATTTGAGCTTCAACCGTTTGTGGTTACGCTTGTCAATAAACAAAAGGTCCTTTGACATGTTGCCTGTTTATGCTAACATAACTGTATATTTGACTAATAGTAGTTTCAGATTTATGGATACGAAGTTCAGTTCGAAATATGTCACACAGTTTATGGTTAGCATTTAGTTTCCATGGTGATAGACAGCTTCCGCAGAATCAGGTCAAAGAGGTGACCTCATTGACAAACAGCTCCTGAGTCTGGGTGTGAGATTTACTAGACATATTAAAAAACAAAGAAGAAGCATAAGTGAATGATATAAAGGTGAGAATTCATTTTGAGTTACTGACGATTTAATATTCTAGGTATGTTGCTATTCTTGGAACTGTTGAAACGTTTATCTTTTCAGTAGAACAAATATATGACTGTAATATCGTTAGTGGAGGGTTCTCATTTGTAAGATTTATTCAATCTTTATAGTCATTTGGAATAAAATTTCTGATGGTGATTAAGACCGTGGAAAAGGCGCACGACATCGACGATGACGATGAATAATGTCGAAGATGAAAGATGACGATGAAATACGATGATAGGTAAAGATGACAAAAGAGAAATAAATGATGAGATAAACGACAACAATGATGAAATATGCCGAACATGAATTATAACAAATGTTAAAAATTGTGGACTGACATTAAATAAAACAGCAGTAATACTACGACAGCGAAAGACGATAAACGCAAAAAATTGATGAACATGAAAGCTAATAACTGTAAGACGATGAAGATGAAAGACGACAAATGCAAAAGTAGATTACGAAGTTGAAAGGTTGAGGACTATGTTGATAAGATAATAAAAGAGGACGAAGTAGTTTAAACATAACAACAATAATATGACAAGGATGAAAGATGATAAAGGTAAAATTGCTAATGACGGAAATTAAGATAACCAAGGTGACACATAGCGAAAGTCAAAGATTGATGACGATGAAAGTTGAAATATTGATGAATAAGATGAAAATAATTACGATGACTGTGAAATATAACGAAAATGAAACATTAACAATGATAAATGATGATAATGATGTCATATATAATGAAGGTGAAGTTTGATGTGAACGGTAGAACATAATGTTGATGGACAAAGGTAAATGGACAGATGCGTGTAAAAATGCTAGTGACGAAGAAGGTCACATTACTCAAGATGATAGACATACATTTCAGACACTACATACAATTATACAAGGTGTTTAATAACTATAGGAACAAAACTTCAGGGATGAGGAGAGGAGAATGAAGCAAGACAAAATGTTCTAACAAACATAGCTCTGGAAACCAGACGTTTCCGAAATCTATGGAGATTTATTATCTATCGTATCTGTAATAACACAATATCTGATATGCACTGCAGGAAGAGAGCGTATAAATTGTGCTAATATGACCACAGTTCATGATAAGGCACGCATCAACACGCTTCCTCATTGAAAATCATAAGCTTTCGAATATCCAAATCGTGTCTGTAATGAGTTGACATCCACTGAAAATGCATTCCCGGATCTCGTTAACATTATCAACAGGGCTGGAATGCACAAAACATTTCAAATACCTGCCCAACAAAAAAATGCAGAGAATTGAAATCGGGAGACCTGGGAGGCCATGGTGTTTTAAGTCATGGCCGACACTCTTTCTGTGGAAACTTAATTCTCGAACGTTAAAATGAAAGTGATGCGGTACTTCGTCATGCACGAACCACAGCAGCTGCCTTTCCCATCATCCAAAAGGTCGTATTGGAAAAAATGGAGGTACACACGACCATTAAGTCTGCCAAGTAAGAAATGAGATTGCTAATGTACGAAGTGTGTTCAATTGATGGTCACTGTGATGACATCATGTGTCGGAAAAGATTGATTTTTCGAACCTTTGTCCGTTAGAACTTTTTCCCTTGTTTCATTGTCCTGTAGTCACCACTGCAGTTAGTAGGGTAAGGTTGCCCAATTCCGTGACATATTTAATAAAATCTATATTTATGCCAAAATTGTAATAAAAATTTTCAAATAATACCTAAATGACGTTATTTGGACCTGTAGCTACAGTTTTTACAACATTCAGTGTTAACAGTTTCACAAGTTTGATACAGACCCTATAATATATGATTCTTCATTGTTATACAGTGGCTCCTAAATCCGTGACAGGGATCAAATTCAGTGATAGTGGCTTCCTAATTCCGTGAGTGATATCCTAATTCCGTGATACTAAAATAATCCTTATTAACTGCTCACAAAGCAAACATGTATTTGGAAAAATACATTAAAGTCATGGTGTATTGTTTTAATATGGATTAAGCAAGAAATTACAACATAGAAAAAGAACCTAAGTGACAAATTTCATAGAAAATACTTGTGTAACTACAGGAATACATATTACATATTAATATATTATAAACAAAATAAACTGAAATTTAAATTCAATACAAAATTAAATTTGAATAAATTGAATTATAACACAGTTAGTTCTCATTATTAATATTCCTAACAACAGCAGCAATTAAGTTAAATATATGCCCTAATTATAATTGATGTTTTCTATAACTTTCTATTTCTATAAATTTCTATTATTATTTCCACGAACTATTTCTTTCATAGACATTAATTTTCACAATTTAGCGTTGGCATCACTAGTCGAGTGAGCCAGGAAGAAGAAATATGAAAATAAATCCGAAAATGGGAAAGCTCCTGTAGCATTGTTATTGTCTCATAATGTTTAAACAATCATACACATTGATTGTGCTGACTATAATCATTTTTATAATGCTATATTAATTCTTACCTCAAATATAAAATGTTTCTTCAGGAGCGGTCACAAGAGAAAGAAAAACTTACTGGTCAACCACCTTTTACTAAACAAAAGCTTCTGCAGTCGACTGCTTCTATTCGAAAGGCGTGTAGTCAAAGAATTGAAAAGAAGACATCTCCTGGCATCTGTTAGGTATTTCGAAAACTTAAAAGTCAGAGACCGCACTCCATGGCAGTCAATTGAAATTTTATCACGGGATTAGGGATATCACGGAATTAGGTACGTTTACCCTACCTGTAATTGTGAAACACTCTGTATATCGTTTTGAATTGTAAAGGTGGAACAAATGCTGGTTGCAGACTGTTTATATTGTTTAAGCTATTAGAGCTGGTTATAAAAATCTGGATTTCAGGTGTAGTTTTCTATAAAGCTGACTTGACGAGTTCGATACCCGGCCCTGTAACAATTTTTCCCTTAAAATTATTAAAGCTAGTTATTATAATTATATTGGTATGTGTTTTATTTGACTTTGTACCTTTGAAGCAACTCGATGATTCTTAACCAATCTCACCCCTTCGTCTGAGAACTGATTCAGCGCGCATAAAATATGCCGTTTCAGTCTTCAGTGCAGAAATCTGGCCATTACTATTTTCACATCTGTAGCGCAGGCGGATTCGATCATGACTACCTCCCTAGATCATATAATACCCAGATAGGTCGGCCTTATAGGCTTTGAGGTTAACAACTTTTGTCAGGTTAACTACGCTGTCATCTAATTGTTACATAAGGAGTCACGTCATAATTCCCATTTGAATGGCATAAGCGACTATGTATACTGCCATCTCGTGTTCGTTTACGGAGGACGATTGGCGATCCTGGCGGTTGTTCTCTTCAAAGTGCTGCAAATTTTAACATAGCGATGAGTTATCTGTTACATATATGATCTAGGCTACCACGTAGCGCCTAAACTGCATACGTTATGACTTGCTTGTTCAATCATTGTTTTCAGGCAGTGCTGAAATAGCTTGTGTTCTAGATTTGTCTTATCCTTATTACATTCTTCATCTTCAATTAAATTGTTAACTAAATGTTACGGAGTATTGTGTTTTACATATTTTTCAATAAATAATAAATTTCCCTTATTAAGTAATAATTTGTTCTTTATTGATAATATTTAATCTTAATTTTATTAAATATATTTATTACAATTTATGGACATGAATGTATACAGCAATTTTAATTTCAGTAGACTCCAACACTTCCATTTAAATACAGATCTTGTTTCTTCAGGATTCCAGTACGAAGTACTATTTTCATTTAATCTCCAGTCATCATTTCCATAAATTCTGTAAATAAAAATCACGTATAAAGCAAATGAAATGTGATGGCAGCTATTACATTAAGACAGTCTAAAAGAAGAGGAGAAGGATAATGCAATAATTAGAATTTGAGGAACATATTCACGTCATCCGCATAAAAAAGGAGCTGATGTAACCTGTTCAATTCCAAACCCTCTCTGTTATCCTGGACTCTCCTAATGACATGTTCTAGACTAGAGCAAATTAAAAAGTAAAGGTGATAGTGCATCTCCTTGCTTTACTCCGCAGTGAATTGAAAATCTCAGTTTCATACAAAAGTTCAAAATTAATGAAATATATCTTTAGAAAACTTTTTCTTTTGCAGACTTATTTGATAGTTTATTTTGATAGTATCATCGTTACTTTATATGTTAAAATATAGATGGACAAGTTAATTTTTTACTTCCCACATTTTTAAATTTCGTAAATTGTTTTTTGTGAGTTGGCTTTTATGGAATCATATTTATACTCAACTTCCTTTCAGAATAGCGTTTTTTAGAATATTTTTCTTCCTTAAATTACTATCGATTATTAAATATAAGAGTACTTCAAAGTTAGGATAATTTCTTACATTTTTTTAAATCTAAATGTCGACTATTTAAATTAAATTAAATTAAATTATTTGTTCCATATTACTCCTTCGTGTCGATTCATTTAAATATTAAGATCGTCTTTATAATATAACACAAAATAAATTAAACATCGCATATCATCCTCGGATTAATACTGAACATTTTGAGGAAGTCTCATCTCTTTAGTGCAAACAGAATATAACTTATAATTCAGTATATAAACATGGATGGAAATAAAAATGCACTTTATACAATCACTTGAATTGAAATGATTGTGTTGTGTGCAGTCCTTTGAAAACTCCTATAAAAGATTGATAAAGAATCCAGATATCTGAAAGTTTTTCAGGAACTATAGAGGGTGGATGGTAACCTCTACACCAAAATAAAACTGGTAATACTAGAGATCTTGAGGAGAGATTTTTAAAAATCTCAGTAAGTTTTTTCTCTAACGCTCTAACATTTAGAGGAAGTCGTTATGTTCCTATGAAGCATTTGACCACATTACGGCTACTGCAATAACTCTAGCAGGCGCGGTCTGCACTCCTTACCTTCCCCTTCCCCTCTGCGACAGTGCGCTGCGTTGCAAGATTTATTTGAACTTTTTCCTCTACTATTCAATTTAGATTCATGGCTGAACGATTTAATTTGCAAAAAAAAAAAAAAAAAAAAGGCATTAACTGTTCAGATTATTTTTATCTAGTTGCTTGTATAGCAATAAGACATTTCTCTCGGGCCAATGCTGCAATGGAGCGCTGCAAACATTTGACAAAGACTGTTTTTTCTGCTTAACGATGATTCATAGAAGGAAAAGTGTAATAAAAGTTGTGTTATATAACATGTAGAATCACCTCTTAAATTTTGGTGCAGAGGTTACTATTCACTCTATAATACATTTGATTGAAAATGTGAAAATGGATTGAAATGAGGACTACTGATCAATAATTAGTAATGCTTCTCATTAAGTTTAATAATAAAATCGGTTGACTATATCACTGCTCACCATCAAAGTCGACAGTGCCAGAGCCGTCAGTATCGATTTCACCGATCATTTCGTCGAGCTGATCTGGAGTTAGTTGATCATCCAGCGCCATCAGGATTTCCCGTAAGCTTGAAGTCGGGATAAATCCGTTTCCTAAAGAGGAAGATGTTGAATAATACTAATGTTTCTTTATTTATTTACACTCATTTATTAACTTACAATATAATTTCAACTGCGGACCAGATGATATTAATGCAGATTTTTTTTAATATGGGTGTTTATTGTTACAACGTAGATTGTTATATTTATATAATGAATGCTGGCGAAATTGCAGAATACCTAATTCTTGGGGAACATCAAAGATAATCTCATTATTTAAAAAAACGTGTATGAAATAACTGTGGAAACTATAGAGGTGGGCCGTTCATTGACTTTGAAAAATCTTTTGATTGTGTCGACAGAAATAAACTATGGGAAATAATGTACAAAAGTGTGTATTCTTCACATCTTGTACAAACTGTTAAATGCGTTTGTAAAAATACAAAAATAATAATAAATACAGGTTCAGTAAAATGAGGGGAAATAATAACAAATCAGGGAGTTAAGCAAGGCTGTAATTTGTCTCTTACGCTTTTCAGCATTTATGTAGATGACTTTATAAAGAAATGGAAATGAGAGGTAAATTATGGTATAAAACTGAAAAAAATAGGCTATCTCAATATACTACTGTATGCTGACGATGTAGGAATAATACAAAATAGCTATTGAGGTTGATTTACAATGATCGGTTCATAAGTTACAACAACTCAGGAAACATTATAATCTAAAAGGAAAACTAAGGTAATGGCTCACTACGGAGAATATCCTGTACGCTCGAAAATTATAATAGAAACTAAATCTCTAGAAGAAGTCTCTCATGCCAATTAGCCTATATAGGAAGTAATGTAAGTTTACATTGAAACTAAAAAAAGTAAATTTCAATCAATATGTGGAACATCAATAGAACACTTCAAAATAAGAAAAGGATAGAAAAAAATAAAGTTTTACAATATAATGGCTGATCCAATTATTATGTTTGGAAGTGAGTCTTGGATAATAATGAAAGAAAGAGAGAAAAGCAAAATACAATCGGCAGAAATAAGATTCCTCTGTAGAGTGAAGGGTTGTACAAGAAACGACCAGATAAAGAATGAAAATATACGAGAAGAATTTAACGTATACAGTTTAAAAAAAAAACAAGAATATAAAGAAAACTGAAGTATATATTTAAATCGAATGAACGATGAAATAATTCCAGCCCTGGTAGCTATGTATCAACTTATAGCTAGAAGGGATGTCGGGCATCCAAGGAGAAATGGAGTTGAACATTGTAATGACGGACCAAGCACTGTTGCCTAATCCCTGCTATGAAGATGACGATATAATTTCCATGCAATAGAATAATTGAATCGGCTATGTTTTATACCCCGAAATTCACTCATTTTATAAATTTCGTTTTACCTATGTGAAAAAATACGCATCTTTTAAGTTGAAACACCACAAGTATGGTGCATAGAATGGCTCTGAGGACAAGCTTCTTGTACTGCCATCTATTGTTTCGGCTCAGTAATTATCAATTACGCATTTCCTGAAATTGTTTGAGCTGTTCTTTGTAATGACACCAAATACCTTACTATAATACGAGTAATACCGGACAGCTAGCAGTTCTGCTTGCGAACGACGCTGGTGCTGCTACCAAGCGGCCGGTGCGGAGATACTCGCGAAACAAGTTGTAATCAACTGCAATGTATATTGTTGCTGGGTTAGTTAATAGTTGTATTAATTAGTGTTGTGTTAAAATGTCACGGTGTATATGTGCTGTTTATAATTGCTACAAAATTACAGCATTACAAATTGCTCCAAATCGTACTTTCGATTTCCGAGGGATCATAAAATGTGAGTCAACAACATTCTTTAGTAGGCCTAATTCCTTCGTCTTTGTGTTGATAGAAAAATACAAATTAGCTTTTTTATCTAGACCTAATAAATGAATAGAAGTTAAAATGTATTGGAAATTTTAAGGTTTTATCAAATTACCTTTTATTGTTGTCCACATATCTTTACTAATTATTACAAGCATCAGATTACTACCAATTTTATCTTTGCAGTTGTCAGCAATGCATATATAAAGCATTATTGTAAATTCATTCCTAATATCAGAATTGATTTTGTCTCACTAAACCAAAGAAAAAATATGTAACAATTAATTAGGAAAAGTAATAGGAAGTATGCAATATTTCTCATAATATGCAGCTTTGATATAAGATAATAATTTTACATTAAATACTAATCAACATTTCTTAAGTGTTTCATATATTATTCCACATTAGTAACTCACGTTTTAAATAATAGTCCGAATCCCGCTATGTTAAAATTTGTATTTGTGGACGTAATTCCACGCCGCTCCGCTAGATGTCAAGTCAGAGATATTTCGCACTTACGTCAATGCTGCTAGTATACAGCTGTCCGGTATTATTATAGTAAGGTATTTGATGACACCGGTATGAATTTCGTAAAGCACATAGTGACAGAATTACAGCAGTTTATATCCCCCGGGATGTTTCTGCGGACACACTATGTTTTGTGGCTAAATAAGTCACGCTTTATAGACATATCAATATAAGCTAACTTGTTAGTTACAAGTCAAGAAAATTAATTTACGCTGTGAATTTTGTGTTATGATTTCGTTAAACATTTGTAAGGAATTCTCTATCCTAGCTGCTAATATAAATTTGCATTCTTCTCTGCCAGTGTGAAAAACCCAGATTCTTCAGTTCTAATCGCAAGCCTAGTTCGAACATTTACTTACGTAATTCATAGTGCAAAATATTACACATTTATTCGTTAACATAATTATTTGAAAAGTTAATATAAGAACTCAGATAATTTATAAATAAAATATGCTTATTGAAATTAATAGATATGCAAGTTCATACCATCCTTGTCGTAGAGTCGGAAAGCTTCTTTCAGTTCCTTTTGCATGACTTCGTTGTCGTCTTCCAAGAAATGCATTGCTACGCGACAGAATGAGTCAAAGTTCAGCTTGCCAATTTCTGTAAAAGTAAGAAAAAAACAAGTAGTTAGGAAAAAAATAACCTTAATTATATCTTTCATAACGTAACATATAAAAATAATCTCCAAGAATCAATATTTCTGGAAATTGTTTAGAAAGTTATGTATATAAATTGCAGTAATTTATTCCTTTATTGTCATTTACAGTAACGTTTCATCTAATATTTTTAATACTTTAGAGCTTTATTTTATTGAATTGCTTTCTATTTGGGGGAAGCACTTTACACTTCAAAATTATGGTAAGCCTAAATGCATGGTGAACATAATTTGGATTTAAACACATTATTATAACCATTGAAGCTTAATCAGCCGGTAGATTATTATCAAAATGACGAAGTTCGAGGCTCATGTGTTTTCATGAAATACCTTAGCCGGCCGGGTGACCAGATCTGGTATAGTAGAGATTAATCTCGGGCACTACAACAGTATTCATTCCACCGTAGCTCTATTCTCTTACGTTGTAACTTATTCTCTTTACACTAATTTTGTGTAAATTAATTTTGTAGAATAACATTTCTGGGAGCCTAAATTTTTTATCAGAGAATTGTAGTTTGAAACACATTTCCTCTTGGCCCTTTCACCTACATCGTGATCAATTTTTGACTATAATTTGTAGTTGATCAAGGTACCAGAATGTTGACTATGGTTTGTAGATGCGATCCGAGTGTGCAGGAGAAATGAAGTGACACTAGCATGTCGGTTGGAACGAAGCTTGTTCAAAGGGGTAATTGCAACGTTAATGGAGACATATTTACTTTCATCAGTAATCGTTAGGGACCGTATTCCGTACCAGGGCGTACGGAGATAACGTTAGTTGTTCATAGACTAAATTGGCGTGACATGTTGACACGTGGCACAGATACTATGAGGAAACACCTGCATATTATTTGCGCTGCAGTTGACTTCCTGTTAATGATTCAAAACTTCACCTTGAAAATGCATTCTAGTCATAAATATTGATACTGTGATGACCTTTCCTACAATTTAAATTTTTTGTTCATTTATTTATTTATTTGATTTATTTTTACTTGTACCGGCAGTGTTAAGGCCATAAGGCCGTCTCTTCCACTTAACCAGTATAAAAATTATTATTATTACAAACAGGTTTGCAATGTAATATCACATCTGCTTGTGACCGATGTCACAATTCTCTCTATCTTCCCAATCCCGTTCTTGCAGTCCTTTCTCTGCCAACGCCTTATTTATGTCTTGCAACCAGGTGTTTTGCGGTCTACCTCTGCCTCTCCTTCCCTCTGGAATCCAGTCTAAAACTCTTCTTGGTAGCCTTCCATCATCCATTCGCTTTACATGTCCATACCATTCTGTCTGTATTTTATGAAATCTAAAATTGAATTTTCTTAGTTAATCTGTTGTCTAATCACTTCATTTCTTATTTTTTCAAGTTTAGAATGGCTGGCCGAACATCGTAAAAATCCATTTCTAATTCTAATAATTTTGACTACAAATTTTTATTTAGCTTCCATATTTCCGCTCCATATGTTGTCACACTTTGGACTGTCACTTAGTTATGGCTTTTAAGGAACCCGCAGGTTCATTGCCGCCCTCACATAAGCCCGTCATCGGTACCTATCCTGTGCAAGATTAATCCATTCTCTATCATAATATTCCACTTCACTCAAATCCATTCTAATATTATCCTCTACATCTCGGCATCGCCAAAGGTTTTTTTTTCCCTCTGGCTCTCCAACTAACACTCTATATGCATTTCTGGATTCGCCCATACGTACTACATGCCCTGTCCATCTCAAACGTCTGGATTTAATGTTCCTAATTATGTCAGATGAAGAATACAATGTGTGCAGTTGTAGACAGATACAAATTTAGTTTTGTTTCCTTAAAAAGAGTCTTGTTCCATAATATTCCATTTAACATTGCTGTTTCTGATTTTCCTTTATTAACCTATGTTTAATATCATCATCCTATGTAGTATGTTTTATTAATTTTGACTCTTAAATATTCTAATTCATTGCACCCTTTGATGATGCCTATTCCATTTTGCAAAACCAAATCTCTTGTATTTTCACCGCATCCCATACAAAATATTTTTTCAAATTTTATTTTCAATTCCCATTTGCCATACTCTTCAATCAATTTTCTAAACATATATTCTGCATCATCATATTCTTGTGTTATTATTACTTGATCATCTGCAAACAGCAATTTGTATATTTTTTCTTCACCGATAGGGAGACCCATTCCGGAACATTTTCTCTTCCAGATTTCCAGAGACCTTTACAAATATATTTTGAATAACATAGGAGACACACTACATCCTTGCCGCAGATCTTTTGTGACCATAGTATCGTCTGAAAGCTTTCTTCCTATTCTGACTTTTGATATCGCGCCATTGTACATATATATATATATATATATATATATATATATATATATATATATCAAATATAAATTACATCAATACAGAAAAGAATATATAATAATAATAATAATAATAATAATAATAATAATAATATGTCATGTCCTTGCCTGACACAACATAAAACTTCACTTTGGCATTGGATGAACAGTCATATACGTTTGACATTGCAATTTTAACCGGTATGCTCGTAGAGGGAAAATCAATATATAGTGAAATATATAATATTAGGTCTTAACTTGCAAACACCCTATAAAACCCACCCTGGGTATTTCTGTCCGGGGTAACCGGCTTGTCCATAATACCCCCTGCAGAGTTTGAAAATCCCCCCCCCCCCACCCATGCCTGAGCCGCTGATAAGATAGCGTTCATGTCCGTTCTGTAACACAATGCCTGCAAGAACAGTGCCGGTACGCTCGTGCACATAGCTGGCTGCACGCGCATAATGGACAGAACTTCATAAGCCAGGCGGGCTTTTGTAGTGTTTATGAATGATGAAGTTGCAAAAAATGAAGCTCAAGTGCATTGCAGAAGGGATCGTTTGTTGCGGACCGCCTTTGTCCGCCTGTCAGTCACGGCTGTGACACGCTGTGCTTTTCAATAGAGGTGAAATACACACAAACAAGATTGGATTTACATAAAATTGGAGGAAACCGCATTTTAGCTGCAGATACGCCTCAAACAAATACATCACTATAGTCGAATATTTTATTCCTTTACCACTGATATTATTAATAGTTCAATTGGTTGTTTTTTAGATGTCTCCAACAGTGTATTCACTAAATTGAATCCGGTCGACTGTCGAATCGCGTCGTCCTTCATAGAAGTCAAGGACACAGTCATTATGGATAAGTATATAATTAGGACTATCTATAGTGGAACTTTACACCCTTTGTATGTAAGACGATATTTACACTGTTCTATCTCATTTTCGAAGAACACATTTTGAGGCTCCAGGAATATGGGATGATCATTACCCCGATGATTGACAGTAATGTTTTATGTATCTTTGTTGTTGATAGTAATAATAATAATAATAATAATAATAATAATAATAATAATAAAACTTGTTGTTTAGTCAGCTGTCCGAAGACAGGTCTGAACCTCACAAGTGATACCAAGAAGGCCTCACTTATGAGGCAACTAATATTGCGTTGTTTTATAAACTTTAAAATCATTCAATCATAGTGTTCCGTCCAAGGGCGAGTCTTTCACTGCAAACCCAGCTTTCTCCAATCTTTCCTATTTTCTGCCTTCCTCTTAGTCTCCGCATATGATCCATATATCATAATATCCTCTATCATCTGATATCTTCTTCTGCCCAAACTCTTCTCCCGTTCACCATTCCTTGCAGTGCATCCTTCAATAGGCAGTTTCTTCTCAGCCAGTGACATAACCAATTCCTTTTCCTCTTCCTGATCAGTTTCAACATCATTCTTTCTTCACCCACTCTTTCCAACACAACTACATTTCTTATTCTGTCTGTCCACTTCATGCGCTTCATTCTTATCCATATCCACATTTCAAATCCTTCTATTCGCTTCTCTTCACTTCGTCGTAATGTCCATGTTTCTGTCTCATACAATGCCACACTCCACACGAAGCACTTCTATTATGTCCCTTACTTATTTTTCCAGAGATCCGCAGAAGATGCTCCTTTTTCAATTAAAAGCTTGCTTTGCCATTGCTATCCTCTTTTTGACTTTCTGGCAGTAGCTCATGTTACTGCTTACAGTACACCCCACGTATTTGAAGCTGTCCACTTGCTTTTCTGCTTTAAAATCATATAGTTTCCATTAATTAGCCCGCTAATGAAAAATCCAAAACTTGCATTTGGAAGTATTCTTTAAAATGCAATATATATATATACATAATTTAGGCTAATTGTAATTTATATTAGACCTATGAGGGAGTAAAATTAGATTTTATCCTGGAGTAGAAAGTTTAGCGCCGGAGACGAAGTCTAGGATGACAATTCTATGAGTGCATAAAATCTGTTTACTGTCGTGTGCTTTACAATATTTATCCAATCCCATGGCCCTACAGCCCTTTGCAGGCCCCAAGACCGACCAGCCGGCTGCTGGCCTCACGTCCACATGCCGAAACAGAGGTGGAAGATCATCCAACCAGAATCGAGGTATCGTGTGGTTAGCACGATGATCTCCCCAGACGTTATAACTGGTTTGCGAAACCTATCGTAGCTCTCCAAGTGCATCACGATGCTGGGTGGGCACCGGTCCCATACACTGACCGAAAATTCATGGGAAAGTTTTTCCCCCATGAGGATTCGAACCAGCGCGCATCCCGTAACGCGAGTCCTAGGCGGGATGGCTTAGACTGCGACGCCACGGCGCGGGACAATATTTATCCAATACTGGTCTCTAAATTCAATTATAAATTTTAGATATTTACTTTATAATGTGTTGTTTGTGAAGAAGTTATAAATGGTGAATGAATATGTGGATTTTAATGTTGTTAATGTATTTGTTGTCCAGTCGCCGACAACCGATAAGGAGTGGTCCTTCAGCTTGAGGCTTGGGCGAAGGGCTAACAACTCATCACAGTAAAAAAGAGCATGTTACGAAAAATGGAAATATAAAGACTGGAAATGTACAGTATCCTTTGAAAAGGTGGAAAAATTCAAATATCTTGGAGCAACAGTAACAAATAGGCATACAAATGACACTCGTCAGGAAATTAAACGCAGAATAAATACGTGAAATGTCTATTATTATTATTCGGTTGAGAAGCTTTTGTCATCCAGTTTCTTTCAAAAGAACTGAAAGTTAGAATTTATAAAACAGTTATATCACCGGTTGTTCTATATGGTTGTGAAACTTGGACTGTTACTTTGATAGAGCAACAGAGGTCAAAGGTGTTTCAGAATAAGATGCTAAGGAAAATATTGGGCTAAGAGGGATAAAGTTACAGAAGAATGGAAAAAGTTACACAACGCAGAACTGCACGCATTGTATTCTTTACCTGACATAATTAGGAACATTAAATCCAGACTTTTGAGATGGACAGGACATATAGCATGCGTGGGTGAAGCCAGAAATGCATATAGATTGTTAGTTGGAAGATCTGAAGTGAAAAGACCTTTGGGAAGGCCGAGACGTAGATGGGAGTATAACATAAAAATGGATTTGAGGGAGGTGGGATATGATGGCGGGTTTAGGCCTATGTGAGGGCGGCAGTAAACCTCTGGATTCTCTGAAAGATATTTGTAAAAAAGTAGACGGCGGGCTTGGGATACCTTTGCGGCGGCAATAGGTTGATGCACAAAGGAGCTTAGACATATGACGTTATTAATAACATGATCTTAGAAACCATTGTTTAATCAAAAAAAAAAATTCTATAACATTGAAAAATTGCATGAATTCAATTCCATTTTTCCATTGTACAAGTTGTAAGAGGTATAAGTGACATTATTTTAACTGACGACTATTCATATCATAAGGAAGAAAAAAGTCCTCATAATTTTTTTCTAATTACAGTATTTAACTAATTATTAAAGTTTACAATATTAGGCGTTTAGCAATGTTGCTGGATGAGGAGGAGGGAGTTTAGAAGTAGGTACACGGTACAGCTCAAGTTAATACAGACATACCGATACGAAACAGATGCTCTGTTCTAATCCAGGGGCAGTCCGTTGTTTACATAAAACGAACAGCAAATACAAATTTTCAATCTCATTAATAGAACGTTATGCTAAATTTCCATTTTATTTAACAGTATTGGGAATATTGCTCTATTTTTTATTGTACGTCTAAAAAATAAACAGTAATGGTTTACTGCACAAAATCACACAGAGTTTTCTTTAAATGCAACATTTTAATCTCTCCCGCTTCCATATTTTTTTATTAGGTTATTTTACGACGCTGTATCAACATCTAGGTTATTTAGCGTCTGAATGATATGAAGGTGATAATGCCGGTGAAATGAGTCCGGGGTCCAGCACCGAAAGTTACCCAGCATTTGCTCGTATTGGGTTGAGGGAAAACCCCAGAAAAAACCTCAACCAGGTAATTAACTTGCCCCGATCGGGATTCGAACCCGGGCCACCTGGTTTCGCGGCCAGACGCGCTGACCGTTACTCCACAGGTGTGGACCCGCTTCCATAAAACAGTACCATTTTTAAATAAATTTCTGTTTGTGTGATTTTCGAAACTAGGTAAGAGACTCCTAGTTTCTAATAATCGTTGAGAAACCGCTACAAAAGTTCGTCGATAGGTACCCTTCATTGCGGAAAACATTGATGGTACATCTTCTTGCCTCACTTGAATTACGACGACTTTCTCCATAAATTAATAACATATGATATTCCTAAACTGTGAATGACATTGTAAGTTGTTTATCGAATACCTGGTACCGAACTGTCATCCGCTCGGCAGTAGACTCAGCTGACTCGTACTTATGTCTGTGCAGAGTACTGCCTGCTGAACATGTTGCCACGTCTCTCACGCTAGAATATTAACAAATTTAAGCATGCATTTTTATTTAATTTCACGGAAACGTAATAGAACACACAAATATGTATTTAAACTAATATTAACTCTTTGCTAGATATACCTGCTGATGTAAGTTAATTGTTTTCGTAATTTTACTAACGATGTAAGCAGTATAACGCGAATAAAATAAGAGAAGAAATATTTTTCCTGGGAAAACTATCAAGTTTTGACCCTAGGTTGTTTGAACATTTTTTGATCCTGTAGACCGTCCCCGACGACTGTGAAAAGGACGGCACTTATACCCTTTACTCTCTGTATAAACCTATTATTTCAGCCCACGATACATCATTTCCTCAGATTGTAGACCGTTTTTTCTTCCTACTGCCCCCTCGTCTTGCACTCCTAACATGATTTACACACTCTCACTATTTCTTTTACTACTTCCCGTTAATGGCATAATATTAATTAGGCCTATATTTAGAAGAGATTTCGAGAATTGTTTAATATTAAAAAGTGATATTCATTCAAGTTAACTTTTATGGTTGTCTCGTTTCTAACAATATTTTAATTTGACTATCCGAGTAAACGTCAGAGAACTTGGTACGTTAATACCACCAAATGCAGGAAGAAGTTCTTTCTAATAACGCGGCGTTCCGAGTGCTTCATTCCGTTTAATAATGGAAGTATCGGCGCCTGTGTAACGGCACGGAAAGCAGTCAGTTTTGTGCGGAGGTAGCAGAGATCTCATTTTACCAACCTTCTCCGTGCCTGAACCACGATAATGAGTTCCCTTGACAATAGGTCGATGAGCATCGACCACCGTACATAACCCACATTTACGAGCGAAAAAATTCTTCCTTTGTCAGAATTAATACAGATACAATACAGGATTGCAGCCCAGACTCTTAGCACACATTGACATCCATGACAGAAGAGGAGGTTGTCAGTTATCAGTTGTCCTACATCTAGATCTAATGACTAAAATGAGTAGTTTTAACGTTCCGTGGAAACCATGGTCATGCTTTCGAATCTCGCTTACAGCACGAATGTTTATTAACTGTCAATATGATATCCCGTGTTGTCTGATGGAATATGGAGGGCGTCGTGCTGACCCCACGTCAGGGGAATTACACTTTTTTCATCTGTCAGGTTAAAAGACATATACATAGAGACATATCAGTTATATGAAAAATTATTCCGGAACACAACACGAAGAAGAACCCTTACAATTTTTGGACAAGCTTAATATACATGCATCAGTTATAATTAAATGTAAAATTAATATTTTCTTCTTTCTTTAGAATATACAGAGTGTTAAAAAAGTATCCAATATTTTAGGAGGTGATAGCATGTATCAAAACAAGAAAATAATGTCTAATAAACATGGGTCCTACAACACATACTTTCATACTTGTTCATAGGAGGTGCTCAATGTGACGTCCATTTATGGCAATGCATTTTTCTACCCTAAAATACAGCAGACTACCAGATAATCATACCGTAGTTGACACCCTTGGCACGGAATAATGATATGTCGTAAGGAATACTGAAAACGGAAGTCTGGTTGCGGATTTGAGTGAGGTTCAGCAGAGATGATGTTGTGAATTTTCGTAATCAGCATAAGTGGGCTGATGAAAATTCCCATGCAGTTGAAAAAACAAGACAACAGCACCATTTCTAAATCAACATATGAGCAGGCGTTCTTGGTTGTAGATTAATAAAGCCATACGTACTACTGCAGAGAGTTTCTTATTAACGTATTGCCTGCCTTGTTGGAGAATGTGCCATGTCAGCAGAGACTACAGATGTGGTTCATGCACGATGGCACATCAGCACTTTTTCTCCGCAATGTGCGTGAACACCTGCCGCTAATATTTCATGACCGCTGGATTGGTCGGAGAAGCCCCACACCTTGGCCTGCTCGTTCCCCAAACCTAAATCCCCTTGACTTTTGGTTATGGGGACACATGAAGGAACCAGGTCAATTTCAAAGAGTGCGTGATTCCGTGATTCCTTACGCCAAAGGACAAAAAAATGCATTGCCATGAATGGACGTCACGTTGAGCACCTCCTATTAACAAGTGTTCAGATCTCAGAAAGTATGTGTTGTAGGACCCATGTTTATTAGACATTATTTTCTTGTTTTGATGCATACTAGCACTCCTAAAATATTGGATACTTTTTTTTAACACCCTGTGTATTTAGCCCCAAAAAGAAGCTTAGAATTACGTCGTTGAGAACAATATTTCTTCACAATATTAGGACTCGACATGTTAAAAGTCTTTATTTTAAAAGTTAATATTTTGATTATAAATTTATCTATCATTTAAATTAAATCATTTAAGGCCATATCAACTTCTGTACTTGATTATTTGAATACTGTTTAAATATTTTCCATAGAGCTTAATAAATAATGCCTCATGTCATGTCTATTTAGGCCTATTTATTCACACCCCTACGTATATAGCCTACGCATTAATGTACTCAATTTTAGCAATGCATTTTTATTACATTGCTATACTTAAAAATGAATTTTATTGTAAATTAAATACCTTTTCATTTCATTTTTTTTATTTAACTTATTTGTTAGTAGGTATATTTGTATAGTAGGTACATAGATGTCCAATTGTAACTCGTACGAGGTAACCCCTGGCGTAAGCAATCCGCAGAGCATATTCTTTAAGGTCGTTTTTCCTATTCTATATGGAAAGTTATTGACCTTAGCAGAACATGCTTGATGTGCAATATCTCCTGCTTCTATAGGAGTTTGGGCACCCATGGTGTAGTAGTTCATTTCACGATTCTTTCGTTGGAGTATATATAGGGTTATTTTATATTATGTTCTTTGTTTATTGACATTTGAATTTGTCTGTGTCCTTACTACCTCATCATTCTCTTTGTACTAACACAGCGCGCCGCTGTTACGTCACTTGTGCAGTAGGATCGCTCTCTCATTCTAGTCATAGACTATTCTTTCTCTCTCGCATAAAATAACAACATAAGTTCGCAGCGCCGCTATTTACGTTCCACATACAAAATGGTCACCTAGCATGACTTATTTTCTAACGATTTATTTAATAATCATCCTTACAATTGTAGAACTTATTAAATTTCTTCCTGTCCAGAGCCTCAAATGCAATGATGAATTATATTGACGTATATTTATTTACTAATAATTTATTTATTCATTGTTGTGATGCAGACTTGTGTAGTATGCGTTTTATATTTCATTACGAAATTACTCGCTTCTATTTCAGCGTCTATTGCTGGTTAATTTTCGAAGTGCCGGTGGCGTTCTAATAGAATAAACCATGATATCGTTCGATAAGCTGAGGTTGATGTGCACTGACAATGAATATGACATGTGTTATAGACAGGATATGGGCTGATAAATGTAACAGATGTTCATATTTAAACCAAAAATACATGTAGCATGCATAAACACATTTAATTATTAGTAGACGTGTAATTGTTGTGTAAATTATATAATTATAAGTTTTACAATTGACAAAGAGAGCAGTATTCTCTTACGTAAATGACTCATTAATAGTCGAACTGTAGTAGATATTATTTATTTATCAACAGTAATCTCACTAGAGGCTTTGAGTTATCTAGAGAAAATCAAAACTCGAGTGGGATTTCATTGATTATATTACACGATTAATATAATAAAATATTAATTGACTTACGAAAATACTAAACTGTCTTCAAATGTATTATTGTACCATCTCATTATTACAAATATTCCACTAGATGGGAGTAGGCCTAGTGTGTTATGATGAGCTGTTCTGTTGTTACCAGTTGTACCAACTATACTATCTTCATTGAACTCTCTAGATGATTACTATTCAAGAAGTCTTTCATTTTTATTAAAACAGTTGCATTCCATTTCAATTATAAATGTAGTCTGCAGAGTCTTTCATAAGTAACGAGTCTATCGAAAAATAAACTGTTTTGGATAATTTTTTTAAAGGATGTTCATCCTCACGAGAAAGAATCCTTCCCGGTGCGCATAGTCGATTTGGAAACAAACAACCCTTTCCCTCGCCGCTAGAGTTATTAAACGAAAGAATGGTTAGTGTTTTAAACCTTTATTAAAACACATAAATGTAGAAAAAGTTTCAATTGTTGACAAATTATGCTTTACAATTTTCAAAATGTCTTCCGTTCTGCTGAATGCACAAATGTAAGCGACGTATCAACTCTTCATGGACTCTGGTGAGCATGTTAGGCGTAACCATTTGCATCATGTGTTCAATTCGTTCCACTAATTCAGGAATGGTGCGTGGCTTAGTCGCATAAACATGATCCTTGATGAAACCCCAGAAAAAATAGTCCAGGGAAGTCAAATAAGGTGATCGCGGAGGCCAACGAATTGGGCCTGTGCTACCGATCCACCTGCCTGGAAACACTTCGTTTACGGAATAAACACTTAATTTCAGCGACATTGTGTCCAAGTTCAAACCATGCAGGAATTTTTCTCTTCTGCAATAACGTTAAGCGTTTGCGTGTCATTTTATCATTCCAGTCTATCACAACAATGTGTATAGGCATGGCCGTGTGTCATTATCCTTGGCGTATAGAAGGCTATGCTCCAGGACATTTTAAGTTGGCGTCAAATGCACATTACACATGGATAAGTAGCTTCCTTTGGCAGCGGGGGTAGAGGCCGTTTGTTTCCAAATCGACTGTACGGCACCGGGAAGGGTTCTTTCTCGCGAAAATGAATATAATTTTAAAAAATTGTCCAAAATAGTTCATTTTTCGATAGAATCGTTACTTATGAAAAACTCTACATTAAACAATTTCTGATACGTGACTATCCATAATCTCATACATCAGAAGCTATAATATCTAATAAATAAATTAAAAATAAATTATTATAGAAAAGTTTTATTAAGGATGATGAAATAAATGTGAATAATTTTAAAAGATACAATTATTCAAAGTACAATGTTGGCAAACAAAGAAACAAATGTTAGGGAGGTGACAAAAACAAATGCTAGGGAGGTGATAATAACAAATGCTAGGAAGATGTTAAAAATTGTAGGATAAGCAGATATTATTGGTTGAAACATGTCATTCCATACCGTTTTTTTTTTGTCAAAAGTAATATGACATAGTAAAAGTGTAGTAGTCTATTAAATCCTTTTCAGTCTGTGACTACAATTTATCATTAACGTAATTATGAGACGATAAATTGGCGAAAAGAAAACAATTTGAAATACGACTGATATATTTTCTTCGAGTTACAGTGCTGGAAAAGACGACTGTAACATCCGGTCCCATATGGATGAATAAAATTGTAACACGTTTCTTGACTTCGTGTCATAAAACTAATGTACAATTCAGGTATGTCGCTCATACAAGACAAGATGATTTTATTTGCAGTTTCAGTTGAATAGAAGCCAGCACAGCATTACGTGTGGTTGACATGGAAGCTACGTCGTTAACATAAATTTACAAGCAGCTCACAAACTTGTGTCTTGGCACACAAGAGCAGTAGCCTCACTTTGTCTGACCGCACCTTCATTTTGGTCGTAATCTTCCTCTTTTGTCAGTCCCCCGAGTTTAGGTTTCAGATGCTGGAAGATAGAGCTTCATACAGAAGCACCCTCACTCCAACCCTCTTCTCCATCTTACTCATTTGGGTGAAGTTTGTTGGTATGAAAGTTCTCTTGGCTCACTTACGGAGTCTGTCTTCTACCTACATGACGAGGCTGTGATATAGTTTGTCTCGAAGCTTCCAAACCTCGCAGATTCACCCCGCCTCTCGAGACGTAGCGTTACAACAGAGCAACTTTACTTAGAAATTTGAAGCTTAGAAAATCTGTAAACTGGCGGGTTGCTGGGAGGAGGATCGCATTCCTACGTAGTGAAGCTTTCTGCCTATGACTAGGGTCTGGATTTAAGGATTAAAGATATGAATAGCTAAATACGGAAAGGTGACATATCAACTTTTTTTAATTTTACAGGAGACACAAGAAACTGTTTTACACATTTCATACCCATTGTTATTACTTTTAGAGACTTTGATGTTTGATTGTTTATGTTATAAGTAGGCTTCGTATTCCAGCTACCTATATAGTACGCCGAACACAGGTAATGTAACGGATAAAGATATGAACAAACAGGTCGTCGCTGCGTGTCCGTGGAGTACAATCAGCTTCCGACATTCTGAAGCTATGATAGTAAACACTTGTTTGAACCATGATGTTCATTTTCGTCCTAATCTTTGAAGTGAATAATAACGTGCATTCGTAAGTTACGGAACTTTAACATATGCGGATGTCACTTGAAATGATTTTTTATTGTAAGATATTCTTTCAATAACTGACATTCAAAGATATCTGACCTACGATTTTGTGATCGTGTAAGCGAATTTTCCAACCACGGGATAAGTCAGAACGAAAGATAGAAAAAATTGACAAACTTTGAAAGAGTTCCGTTAGTTCTCAATAAGTGGCATAATTATTGGGACCATTAAAAAGGTGCCAGAGAAAATTATTGTGTAGATTAAGCATAAATAATGTGGTGTTCGGGTAAAGGGGGATAAGTCATATTTTTGTGCAGGTGGAATTTTGTTCCCCAGATGAACACACAAGTTAAATTATACAAGTGAGTGTGCAAAAATCAAAAGACTGCTAACAGTTGATGTGTTTTTTTTTTTTGTGTAGAAAATTATTTGCAATAATGGTCCGAAGTTCAATTTTCATTTATCTCCAAACTCATTTTTATGACTTATCTCCTTTTACCCACACACCACAGAATTATTCTCATAATTGACAATATCAGCCGTTTCCAACTGTTTTACAATGAGTAAAGTGATATGAAAAATTGAATTGTATAATGCGCGTATATTTATGTACGACTAGGCCTATTATCATCGCAATCTATTCATAGAAGTAATGACTAAAGAAGCTACACTTACATCAACAAATTATCGATCACTATCGATTAGTGGGGTCAGATATCTTTGAATGTCGTGTATATGACGTTATTGGTGCATGATGTAGTACAAGATATTCCTATTGGCTGATATTTTTTTGTATTTTATTAGGATATTGCATATGTCGCTTATCACTGAAAACTCACTAATTTTCTATGTACTTTTCTAGACATTCCCTAAAATGTAGATTATTTCAATTTATTATACACCTTGATTACACAATTTATTAATCGGGATGATAGCACTGAACATCATGGTAGGCTACACAAATCCATGCTAAACGTCGAGTTAATATCTTTATAATATTCAGATTGTGATAGTCCTGGTTCTTTTAGATTACGTTTAATACACTTTCTGTGCCTCTTGGTATTGCAGTGTCTTTCAGTGCACTGTTTTTATTAAGTTTACGTTTATTTTACACTTTTATATGTAATGTTGACTGTATTGATAGTGAAAATATCAGTTCAAATATCCTCAAGTATGCCCTGCAATATTCCACGCTTGAGCGTCTTACCTAAGGCTTTTTATCTCTGCAATGAGCCTTCAATCAGCCACAAAGATGTAGTTATTTAAATAATACGACTAGTAAGAGCAATGATCGATAAGACTAATCACTTTGACTGCGTCCCGGTTTTGACTTTCTAGAGGAAGAGGACAGAGAATGCGTAGCCTAACTATTTTGTATACGAACGTACCTGTACCTGCGCTGTGACGTCACATATACTTCGAATCAGGCAACCTCATTCCAGTTTATAGGCAGCTGAATTACGAACCCTAGTTATAAGTAATTTAGGAGCATTTAAAGAATTCTGAATTCATCTATTCTTACTAGTCGTATTATTTAAATAGCTACATCTTTGTGGCTGATTGAAGGTTTATTGCAGAGGTAAAATGCCTTAGGTAAGACGCTCAAGCATGTAATATTGTAAGGAATAATTGAGGATATTTGAACTAATATTTTCACTGTCAATATAGGCAACATTGCATGTAAATTGTGTAAAAAGGACGTAAAAATAACAAAACCAGAACACTGAAAGGCAATGCAATACCAAAAGCCACAGGAAGTGTATCGAACGTAATCCAGAAACTGAAAATTATGGAGATATTAACTCGACTTTTAGCATGGATTTGTGTAGCCTACCATGATTTTTATTGAGTTATTTTACGACGCTGTATCAACTTCTCAGGTTATTTAGCGTCTGAACGAAATGAAGGTGATAATGCCGGTGAAAAGAGTCCGGGGTCCAGCACCGAAAGTTACCCCGCATTTGCACGTATTGGGTTGAGAAAAACTCCGGAAAAAACCTCAACCAGGTAACTTGCCCCGACCGGGATTCGAACCCGGGCCACCTGGTTTCGCGGTCAGACGCGTTGACCGTTATTCCACAGGTGTGGATGTTCAGTACCAACAACCCAATTAATAAATTGAATATTATACATCTTAGGAAATTTCTAGAAAAGTACATAGAAAATTAGTGGTGATGAGCGACAGTGATGAGCGACACGAAAAAATATCAGACAATAGGAATATCTTGTACTACTTCATGAACCAATAACATGTGCTAATGAAAGAATTTCTTGCAATATAAAGTCATTTCAAGTAACATCCGCATATGTTCAAGTTCCGTAACTTACGAACGCATGTTATTATTCAGTTATTGACTGCAAAATTCAAGACGAAAATGAACATTATGGCTCAAGCATGTGTTTACTAGTATAGCTTCAGAATTGTCGGGAGTTGACTGTACTCCACGAACAAGCAGCAACAACGTGTTTGGTTATGGTTATATCTTTATCCGTTGCATTTCCTGTGTTTGACATACTATATACCCAATGCGTCTTTACGTTCAGTCTTTAGGTAGCTGGAATACGGAGTCTAATTTTACGACAACGTTGTAACGCAAAATTAAATCAGTAATAATGTATAATAGGCCTAAGAAATACAACAATGTAGGACAAAGTTTCTAATGCAAAATTAAAGCATAGAAAAGGGACATGTCTAGAATATATTCCCTTTCTGCAACAAATGGATAATTCTTATAGCTGTAGCTGTCACAACAATTGCAAAAGAAGTCTCTTTTGTGCATAAACGATGATTTTACCCCAGAAGATAGCTACTGACTATGAAGCTCGTTTTCGCAAAAAAGTGGTCAAGTCACCTTTCCGCATTTAGCGATTCAAATACTATCATAGTGACAATGAGTAAACCGAAGCCAATGAATGAATGGGGAAATTGGAGAAGAAACATTTAAAAGCTAAGCGAAAACGCTGCCTTGCAAGGGAAATTGTGGCTGAGAAAAAGTGTCTGTGTAAGCTCCAAGTCTGACGGCAACTTGTTTCACTCCGATTTTCGACGTTTCATACTAAAGAGCATTGGAAAATTTTGAAGGGGGAACTCGAAAATAGACGTAAACTAACACCTTCCTCTCATGGGGAACTTCCATAAATGCTAAATGCCTACTCCTATTCATTTCGACGCGTATAATGGATTGTGAAAAATTAATTTCAAATAATAAGAGTAATAATAGAGATTATGTATGTGCACATCTATCAATAATAATAATAATAATAATAATAATAATAATAATAATAATAATAACACATATTATTTTATCAATGTTCTATTTGCATTATAATGAACTATATGGGATTTAAGGAAAGGATTTTATTATGACAGAAGACGCTTTCCAGAAAAGTGGAATTATTTTACGTGATAATTTCCGAATCATTCATGGTACCAGGGTAACGAAATGTGTAAGATGAACTTCGAGTCTCATTGTTTTCCACACTGTCCCTCTCGCTCCGTTATCTAATTATTAGGTAGGGAACAACCGCCCTTAATTCCTGTCCTCGGTTCTTTCCTCATGTTATTTGAGTTGACGGAGCTGAACTCGGTCTCTGGCGACCTGGAATATAGCGTAGCGGATCGGGAGCAATCTGAGAAGCGGAAAACATCTACAACATTGTCTAATCGTGTCACAGGATCAGGACCCATCATATCGAGCTTATCTTATGCCAGAAACAATCCAATGCCCTGTCTTACGGTGAAATACAGTAGGGGCTATTACAATCAAGAAG
This sequence comes from Periplaneta americana, assembly GCF_040183065.1. Taxonomy (NCBI): domain Eukaryota; kingdom Metazoa; phylum Arthropoda; class Insecta; order Blattodea; family Blattidae; genus Periplaneta; species Periplaneta americana. Next base: position 95,024,961 of record NC_091117.1, read on the forward strand.
AATACAAAGTCTTCCTCACATTATGCCCTCAAGTGAGATAGGATCACATTTTATCAGAATAGCTGCTAGATGACTCTGATGAAATACAGAAATAAACGGTGGAAATTGCAATAATACAATGAATCACAATAAAAACAAAATTATTTACACTGACTACTTGCTTTACGGGTCTCTATACATTACAACGAGTGACTGTAAACATTTTGTGAAAGCTGATTTTAGAACTTCAGTTGCCCAGAATCGAGATCGATGGAAAACTGTTGTTGTAGAGGCCAAGGCTCACCTCAAGCTGTAGCGCCGGATGAAGAAAAAGAAGAAGAAAAAAGACTGTAAACATTTTAAGTGTTTCAAAAAAAATATTCCTTCTTTCTGATAAAATACGTTTTCTTCTTTCCTAATGAAGTGCTCGCTAATAAATTCTCCTATTGGAACACTCATTTCCAACCGTCTAGCTTTGTTTTGTTTTGACATGGTTCACTGAACAGCAGACTTGAAGTGTGTACGCTGTACATACCTACACTGTTGCGCATTGCTCGGAGGTTTTAGGCCAGAGCTGGGCACCGGGAGCGAATCCAGACTCTAAACGGGGACGCTTAATATTCATCCCTTACGACATCAACGCTGCGCGGTGTTCGGCGTGGAAGAAAAGGGTTGAAGAGAAGTCGTATGGCTCCTCGTGAGAGGGTAGAATTCGCTCTTGATGCCCAGCCCTTCTTTAGGTAACCAAATGCAGGAATCTAGTTATGACATTCTGCGCATGCTAAGTGCTTACGGAGTATGCGCAGTATACCATAACTGGAACTTGGAATATTCAGGCCAAAATTTTGTTTCTAGGTCTGTAAAGAGTGGTAATTTTGCATGTACATTACAAATTACGAGTGGTGTATACTGATTTTCGCGTGTCGCTTTTTCAAAATATAGGGTAATTTTGGGGTGATTACATTTTTAATACACTTAACTCAGGTACATTTTTCTTCAAACGTATTTAAGGAGTTAGGTACAGCTTACAGCAGTAAAATTGTTGGAAATATTCAATACTTTTTTCTCCATTACTGTATCTTGTACAATAATGAAAATTAGTTTGTGTAAAACACCGTCCTTCTGCTATATGAAACAAATATATATATATTTACGACTTAAAAAAATATATTTATATATTTTTTCAAAATTCAAAATGGTGACAGTTTACTGTGCAGTGATGAAGCTTTTCTCTCATAACTCATAAACTGTTAACTTTTTCATGTTCTCTCTCTTTATTTTATTGCTGAAACTCATGTTTACAATATCATGCTCTTTCAACTACATTCCTTAATAAATAATATTTTTTTATTTTATGTTTGAAGAAAATACTGATATTTGACCATTTTCTTAAATGAATTTATTTTTTATCGGACAATATATCAAAGATAGAGAAGTGATCTTGCATCATACTGTAGATATGATATGCACAAAAACGTTCATCACAGTTACGTGAGAAACGCTTCATCACTGCGCAGTGAACTGAATTTTGAAGAAAAAAGCAAAAATTAAATAATGTTTAATCGTAAAAATATTTTTTTTTTCATATAGCAGAAGGACAGTGTTTTGCACATACTAATTTTCATTATTGTACAAGATACAGTAATGGGAGAAAAATGTTGAATATTTCCAAAATTTTACTGCTGTAAGCTGTACCTAACCCCTTAAGGTAGAGACTTTACATTAATTTGTGTGCAAAATTTCATGACTCTAGTCTCAGTAGGTTTGGAGAAAAATGTCCTAAACATGGAAAATTTAACGTTTCGGTAAAATAACTTTAGAGTCTACTATGTATGTACAATAGTGACCTGCAATGTTCGAACATGACAGAGGCAACCAAGACATTAAAAACTTTTTCTTATTTCATATGAAAAACTAATCGCAAGATATGTTTTAACCGCTTTAGAATTTTAGCACACGAGTGAAGGGCAGCGAATATTTTTATAACAAAGTGGAACAAACACGACAGGCCTCCTGCAAAGCGAACATCGGCGAATATCGAACTTCGCCGTACTCGACAAACTTGAACCGAACATAGCGCCTGTAATGCACGACGCTAATGTACAAAGCCTGTTTGGTATTTAAAATAGCACTCTAGGTGGATTCAGGACCTGAAACTTTGGTACGTTATTAAATAGACCTAAAACTATCTAATAATGCCAAAAAAATTAAAAAACTCTTACCGGTACTTAAATACACCGGTATTGGTGTCATGAACTACGGGTTCACAAAGTCGCTATTCGCATTCCTATTCGTTTTGGGATTAAAATTCAGTCTCTGGTTCAAGTACCGATGAGCGTAAGGAACATGCTGCCTAACACAAACGACTTACAAAGACAGAAGCTGTAGCTAGACAGAGAATGTTTCGCACACTATTTTTAGCTATGGATTGTTTTCGCTCGCTTTATGTGATCCACTAGCATACATGCTATTTTCGGTTTTACATCCTTCAGTGAATGATGTACCTCGGAATAGAACAAAAGACCAATGAGCTTGGAGTGCAGATATATATTCCATTATCCTCCAGAGTTCTAGACTGATTACAATGGCACGAAATAGCGCGTACATTTTAATTTATTTCTCCTTTCAAATTCCCGGCCTTTGTCGTCAATTTGCTGCTTTTCACTGAAAGGAGATGAAGTCACATTTCAATAAAATTGTGTGATTTTTGTGGTGAACACAGTCTCTGAGGTATTTTTCTCGGAATATTTAGATCTTCTTGCGCCATTGCTGCATTATCAAAGAATGTCTGATAGAAGACTTCCCAAAGAAGCATTGAACGGACGCCACCGGAAAGAAGGAAGAGAGGAAGGTCTACCTCTACCTTAACACTGACCACGTTGAGTCAGTTGATATGAAACTGTAAGACGCGGAGTGAGGAGATCAGGAAAAACGGAGACAGAAGGAAATTAAATTATGTTGAAATAATGTAACAGTTAACTTTTATTTGATTGTGAATAATTTTTATTAGTTTTGTCACTTTTATTTCTCTTTTATTAGTAGAATAATAGTTGAAGCAAAAGCTAGAGAATAGTGTAGATCATTTTTTTAAATTCAGCGATTCTGACCTTAACAAATCAATACAGATACTCTTTAATAAATTTCTTATGTAATAAAAAAATTTCCAACTAACTCAGCCATACATAGTACAAATACCAGCAGAAAGAATGATTTTCATACGCCATCATCAAATTTATTATGCTATCAAAGGGGAGTATACGTTACATGGCAATACAAATGTTCAATAGTCTTCCTGAAAACATCTAAAAATCTGAAGATTTAGTGACTAATTTTGTACTTGGCATTAATATGTAATATTTTAATTGAGTTGCTTATAAGTGTGTGGAACACGTTTCCATTTTTCTGTCAATTTTAAAGTAGTACTAATAAATAATTAATATGACTGTACTATAACAAGTGAGTTAAATTTACTATTAAGTACTATTGACTGGTTAAGTAAAAACATACAAAACTTAAACAGGAAATAGGAGATGCTCTACAAGACACATTGAGATGGAGAACTTGGAGTATGAGAAGTCAGATTAAGGATATATAGGCCTAAGCTTACACAAGTCTATCGCTATAGCTTATTGTTTTCCATATTATCGGGATCCGGCTTTTTCGCCACACTTTTTTCGTCATAGGTATGTTTCGTCATACTTTACATTTTCGTCATACTACGTTTTGTCACAGTATACAAATTCATGACGGCCGTATTCTGTCACATATCATAGGCAAAACTTAAAGATTGTTCATTTATTGTTGGCTTATTTCCAGAGATACTAGTACCGATATTGCGGAGAGATGTAAGAAAACTATTGACGATGATCGATGGCTTTGATGCTACATTTGCAGAAAAGTTCTTACATTCGGAACTGATCGGCAATTTAAACAATTATTACAGAAAAATGTTTACTGGCTTATGGACGGAACATTCAAGTGTGCACCACAATATTCCAACATTTATTCATGTTAGCATCCATGGACAGTGTCTTCTAGTTGTTACAATTGTGAAGAGGAGAACAAGGTGTACCTATGAAATCATTTTTAATACACATAGCAGGAGGTAAATGCTCGTTTTCTTCTACAATTGCAATCACACTTTGTATCGACTGACTATGAAGCAATCGTCATGACGAAGCTCGCCGGTTCTTTGTTTCATCACGGTCTTTTGAAGACCACTCCAGTCCGAGGGGTTGTCTGAGTACCGCCAGGAAACCAATGTTAACTTAAGAGCCCAGTTCCATTCGCTAATAACATTATAGCTTTCGTTCCCGAGGATAACGTAGTCGACACTTTTGTCCCGATTCAGGACACAGTCACAGTTTTTCTTAGCATTGTTTTTAACTCGTCGAAAGTACCTATGTTAAGGGACGAAGGCATGGCAGATTCCCATCTTCCCTCTATCCAACTGAAACTGTTACACTTGGACATTGGAGAACCTTCCGAGATCAGCAAACACTTGCGATTCGTGGCACAGACATCTTATTTTTTTTCCGTGGCGCTACAATGCATGAAGGGCCAAGATCGACCAGCCGGCTGCTGGCCTCACGTCCACATTCCGAAACAGAGGTGGACGATCATCCAACCAGAATAGAGGTATCGTGTGGTTAGCACGATGATCCCCCCAGCCGTTATAGCTGGCTTTCACAACCGATTTCGCTACGTATCGTAGCTCCCCAAGTGCATAACGATGCTGGGTGGTCACCGGTCCTATACACTGGCCGAAATTTCTTGAGGAAATATCTTACACCATGAGGACTCGAACCAGCGCGCATTCTGTAACGCGATCCTAGGCAGGATGCCTTAAACCATGACGCACGGCGCGGGACGGCACAGACATCTTAACACATCAAAAATTGAAAAAAACTATCCTTCTTCAGACACTCCAGAGTAAAACTTCTAATACACACCAGGACATGAAAAGGTTGGCTTGTACTGGTCTCTATGTTTTGTTTCATTGCTAATTGTTTGAAGACCCGAAAATCGAGGCTGTGACGGAATGCGTTGTCATACAAAAAAGAAACCCGTATTGACGAAATATATTGTGACAAAACATGACATTTTTACAAATCCTACAGTGACGAAACATAACGGTGACGAATTTGATCGTTACGAAAAAGCCTAAACCTCATATTATCTACAGTGTTATTATTTACATTTATTTACAATTTATATTTACAATTACTTATACTTATTATTGATATTTACTTGAATTTTTTATTGGGTTATTTTACGACGCTGTATCAACATCTAGGTTATTTAGCGTCTGAATGAAATGAAGGTGATAATGCCGGTGAAATGAGTCCGGGTTCCAGCACCGAAAGTTACCCAGCATTTGCTCGTATTGGGTTGAGGGAAAACCCCGGAAAAACCTCAACCAGGTAACTTGTCCCAACCGGGATTCGAACCCGGGCCACCTGGTTTCGCGGCCAGACGCGCTGACCGTTACTCCACAGGTGTGGACTTGAATTTTTAAATTATTTTCATATCATTTACAAATCTGAATTAACAATGCACTGTCTTTCGTTAACTCACATCATGTTTACTATCTGTCCGCTGTAAATTGACCGGTTTGATTCCACGAACTAGCAGAGTGCGTCATCTCTCTCCACGAATGCTTCGATAACCTCAATGCCTCGCGCTCTGTATTCGCCTACGCTCCTACGATGTCTTGTATACAGCAATTGTGGCGACATGAGCGCTCAGCGATCATGTAACATTGAACGCGTAGTAGTATGTTTTTTGTAATGTGACAATGTAAATACAATAGACAGAACCACGTTGTGGTCAACAAGCAAAACATGATGGATTGCATATACATGTAAATAATAAATGTAAATAATAATTGCAAATACTCAATATTGCTGGCCATCATTTCAAGCACTTGTTATGAGGTACAACGTGGTAAATAATAAATAAAGATTATATGAAAAAAAAGTAAGCGATAGCGATAGATATCTTTAAGTTCATCTCTCTTAATCTGGCTTTGCAATCCCCTATCTCAAAATGTAGTGTATGGGAGTTTCTGTTTCCTGTTTAATTTCTGCACGTTTTATTGGATCGTCTTGTATGTATAGCTTGTAAATGGATAGAAAGACATACATTCTGTACAGTATACTGAGAAAACTTTATTAATTTGTAAATATACGAAGACATACATGAAGCCTGTAGCAAAATTAAATTACTACATTCTCGTGATGGTCCCACTCGAAGAGCTGCTGAGTACACTGGTGTCACTGCAAAAAACTGACCAGAGGATTAAAAGAGAGCGTGAAATAATCCGGTAGTTTTTTTCAGGAAAGAATTAGGTCAGCTTAGCAAAAGAAAAACTACACCCGATAGCGGAACCTGTGAAAAATTGCCACAGACGTATTTCATTTTAGCAGTGATCATTAGTAGAATCATCTGAAATAAAGATCATGAGAAATGCCGCTCTATAAACCTTGAGGAATCACATTCTTAGTTATAATCATTATTATGACGTGAATATTCCAGGAGAAAATCCACAAACGATTAGGGAAAACACGAAAATTTTACTTAAGCAAGTAAAGCGATAGGTTTGGAAGTAAATCCTGAAAAGACAATGTATATTATTATGTTTCGTGACCAGAATATTGTACGAAATGTAAATATAAAAATTGCAGATTTATCCTTCGAAGAGGTGGATAAATTCAAACATCTTGGAGCAACAGTGACAAATATAAATTACACTCGGGAGGAAATTAAACGCAGAATAAATATGGGAAATGCCTGTTATTATTCGGTTGAGAAATTTTTTGTCATCTAGTCTGCTGTCAAAAAATCTGAAAGTCAGAATTTATAAAACAGTTATATTACCGGTTGCTCTTTATGGTTGTGAAACTTAAACTTTGAGACAGGAACAGAGATTAAGGGTGTTTAAGAATAAGGTGCTTAGGAAAACATTTGGGGCTAAGGAGGATGAAGTTACAGGAAAACGGAGAAAGTTACACAACGCATACCTGCACGTATTGTATTCCTCACCTGACATAATTAGGAACATTAAATCCAGACGTTTGAGATGTGCAGGGCATGTAGTACGTATGGGCGAATCCAGAAATGCATATAGAATGTTACTTGGGAGACCGGAGGGAAAAAGACCTCTGGGAAGGCCGAGACTTAGATGGGAGGATAATATTAAAATGGATTTGAGAGAGGTGGGATATGATGATAGAGACTCGATTAAACTTGCACAGGATATGGACCGATGGCGGACTTATGTGAAGGTGGTAATGAATCTGTGGGTTCCTTAAAAGTCATTTGTAAGTAAGTAAGTAATCATTATTATAAGAGGGGAGCGTAATATATTTTATTTAATAATAACACAGAAAAAAATAAGTAGAAATACTTGGAACATATCAAAATAATGAATACAAGAACTTCTGCGGAAGAAGCCGCCCTGGTGGTCTAGTAGCTGGAGCGCTGGACTTCTGGACACGAGTTTCATCTCCAGTATTATATCCCCGATTTATAACTTGTGTTGGGTAAGCCCATGGTCTAGGGAAGACACGGGTTTCTCCGAGAGCTTCGGTTACCTTCTTGCATCCCAAGATATCTCAAATCTCCTTCACTATCTCATCTTATCTCATCTCAACTCATCGCGCATGTAGCGTAGACCAGCCTCCTATGTCACACCTTTGGACAACGACTCTGTCAGTAAATTTGGTCTACACAACTGTTGTTATATGGGTGAATGACGAACAGTCAACTACTCTACATTAGTATAAATAAAACATTTGAGGAAGGATCCTATCAACAGATCACAAGATATCATGATGTAGGAAGACCCAAATTAAAATGGGAGGATGAATTTTTGTTCGGCGGAACATGATTTAATGACCTACCTTGATTATGAATGCGTTAAGGCCACATGTTACTAATTTCGGCTTCAAAAATAAATTTTCTACTGTAGTTTGTCAAATGTAACTTATTATAAGCCTCAGTCCAATATTTTTGTATAATGTAGAAAATAATTAATAATAATTTATTTATTTAATCTGGCAGAACTAAGGCCAGTACGCCTTCTCTTCCGCCCAGCCAGACTCTAATTCTAACTGAATACAATTGCTTACATAGTTATTACATTAATACGAGTATCTAGACCATAAAACGACATGAAAGTAAATAATGAAAGTTGGATAAGTAATGTTAGTGGGACAATAATAAACATTGGTTAGAAATAGTTATAATGATAATGATAATAATAATAATAATAATAATAGTAATAATAATAGTAATAATAATAATAGGCTTAATAATAATGAGGTAATTTAGATATGTACCTGTAATATATATATATATGTATATATATGTATGTATATATATGTATAAACATTAAACATTGAGAAACCTGAAACAGCTATTATTGTTAACAAGAATTGTTAGAAAAATATTTCGTTAGCCTATTCTTAAATTGGTTTGATGTCTGACAGTCCCTGAAATTACTCGGTAGGGAATTCCAAAGCCGAGGAACAGCCACAGTGAAAGAAGATGAATGTGAGGATGTTCGGTGGGAGGGAATGGATAATATTGAGGAGTGTTGTGATCATGTGTCTAGGTTATGATGGGTGGATAAATTTTGAAAACGAGACGCAAGATAGACAGGGGAGGAGAAATGCAATATGTGAAAGAGAAGGGAAGGACAGTGGATTTTCCTACGATCTTCTAGACAGAGCCAGGACAACATTTCGAGGGATGGTGTTACGTGATCAGCCCGACAATATTGCAGACGAAACGGACACACATATTATGAACACGTTGTAGTCTCTGCGCCGAAGTAACGCTTAGGTCAGTAAGCAGAATATCACAGTAATCGAAGTGGGGCATCACGAGTGTTTGCACTAACATTTTTTTCATGGAAAAGGGTAGAAAATTCTTCAATCGCCTAAACGAGTGGATTAATGAGAATACTTTTTTGCAGGTTTCTGCAACTTGAATGTTCCAATTTAAACTTTTATCCATATAAATACCTAGATTCTTTACTGATTCACTGAACGGAATTTCGGTGCCGTATATTTTAATCGGGGACAAATTTGGTATGGTAATAGTGCTTAACAAACGTGAATGGCCCACAATGATTGACTGTGAGTAAATTTTATGTGTATCTCTGCCAGATTGCTGCTATGTTTGATCGACCGAAGGTTAGGAAAAGTGGTATAGACTGCCAGTTAAACTCAGAAATTCTGAGTAGAGACACAGTAAAACCGGAGGGAGGAGGGACTGCCATTCTCGGAAGGGAATGGACCCCGTAAAGTGAACAGTAAAACACCAAGCAGCAAAGGAAGACATAATGAGAAACGTGATATGTTTCGTGATGGGAAAGTTGGAAAAGACGTGATGAACTGCGTTGGTGTCGACTTCTGTTGTGAATGGGGAGTGTTGCAGAAATAAACCTTAGGAACAATTTTCTACCGAACAACACAAATGTACAACGTATCCCAAAATTATTGTTCCTATTTAAATATGGTTTATTTGAAAATTTTGTAAACTGTAGGAATGCAGTTAATCTCAATAGACAGCTAATATATCCTAGTTCATAAAGTGTACGGGTCCACCGAGTTAGCTCTGTGACAGCGCGTCTGCCTCCAGACTAGCCAGCCCGTGTTTCGTTTTCCTGCGGAGTGAGATTTTTTCATGTAAAATTTATACTTCGGGACTAGGAGACGTGGCGGTGCACAACTTCTAATCACTAAATTGGTACTATTCGACAGGAGTAAGCTATGTCCCGGCACCGGGTTTCTCCTTCTCCCTTCCTCACCTTCATCATCATTCTCGTACATTCCTTAAGTTACATTTACATGGACACTCACCCTAGTACATCACATGACTCTTCACAGATACACATCATGTACAGCGTGGCCCGCCGAAGTGGTGTATAAATTGAATATGTGTCACAGTCCTGCCATCTATCCGCAATATTCGGAACCCGAATCATGCAAGTGAAGTGAGTAGGCATTAGATACACACACATAAAATGTGCGGCTACCAAATACGCATGTGCTGGTTATTGTTGCAAAATGTCATTGTTAGAAAATCGCGCCAATGAAACCTCAGATTATTTTCTGTGTCATGAATTTCACAGCTCATCAATCTTGTCAAAGGGCGGGAAAAATCATGCAACAAGGGAATACGTGCTCTTCCTAGATAGTTTTCGTTTGTGATATTAGCTCGTTCTAAGTTGAAGCCTTTTAGTTCTTTTCATATTATGAGGTTACTTCATTATATCCAGCTACTTATCTCACAAATTTAATCTCGGAAATTCATACATTTTCGCTTTTGTGTTATATATTTAGCGCCCAAGTTTCACATCCATATATAGACAATGGTGTGGCCATTTCCATGTAGAATTTTGATTGTATTTATGTTCTACATTCTTTTAAGGGTACGTTTTATAGTTCCTCACATGCACTGACATTTAAATCATTCATTCATAGTGTTCTGCGCAAGGCCAGGTCTTTCACTGCAAATCCAGCATTGTCCAGTTTTTCCTATTTTCTGCCTTCCTCATTGTCTCCTCATATGATCCGTATAGCTTAATATCGTCTATCATCTGATATCTTCTTCTGCCCCGAACTCTTCTTCCGTTCACCATTCCTTCCAGTGCATCCTTCATTAGGCAGTTTCTTCTCAACCAGTGACTCAGTCAATTCCTTTTCTTCTTTCTAATCAGTTTTAGCATCAGTTTTTCTTCATCCACTCTTTCCAACACAGCTTCGTTTCTTATTCTGTCTGTCCACTTCACACGCTCCATCCTCCTCTATATCCACATTTCAAATGCTCCTTCTAGTCGCTTATCTTCACTTCGTCGTAATGCCCATGTTTCTGCCGCATACAATGCTACACCACACAAAGCACTTCACTAGTCTCTTCCTTAGTTCTTTCTCCAGATATACGCAGAAGATGCTCCTTTTTTCTATTAAAAGCTTCCTTTGCCATTGCTATCCTCCTTTTGACTTTCTAGTAGCAGCTCATGTTACTGCTTATAGTACATCCCAAGTATTTGAAGCTGTCCACTTGCTCTACTGCCTCATTTAGAATTCGCTAGTTTACCTTCTTTACTTTGACATTGGTTTTTGTCTTCTTGGCATTTATCTTCATTCCATACTGCTCATAGCTGTCATTTAGCTCCAGTAGCATATTCCTTAGTATCATCCCCTCTTCTGCTATCAACGCCATATCATCTCCAAATGTCATACACTTTATTTTTTTTCTCGTACTATCAATCCTCCCATGTTCTGATAACAGTTCTTCACTAAATCCTCCAAGTAGATGTTATATATGGTTGTTTATTTTGTAGATAATCTTCATGATTATATAGGATATCACACCCCAGATATTTAAAATGGCTAACTTGCTCTATAATTTTCCTATTTATTGCTACTTTGTTTTATTGGGAGTCTACCCATAACGGCCATCGCTTTAAATATTTCATTGGATATATTTAAGTTACATCCAGACAGCGGATTTTCGGTCCCGATACTGAACGTTAGGTGTACGTCAATTGCAGGGAGGTCATTGAACATATTGCTACGCTGCCTCCATAAGGTAAAGGACGACGTGTAGGGATCGAAAATTCGCTGTCTGGTTATAGCTCTGTGCTGTATGACAATTGTGCTGATATTTGTAAGTTGTCTTCTGATTTTGCTAAAGTTAAATCAGCTTCACTATACAAGAAATTGATGCTTGTACTGACTGCCAGACCCAGTTTCAAATAAAATTATATAATGTGTAAGGGACAAAGTCGCAGTCTACAGAAAAGATTTGTAATTGATTATTTTACGACGTTTTATCAACTGCTAAAGTTATCTAGCGTCTGATAGAGATGAAGGTGATAATGCCAGTGAAAAGAATCCAGGTCGAAATTTACACAACATTTGCTCTTAATGGGTTTAGGGAAAACCCTGGAAAAAACCTCTACCAGGTAACTTGTCCAACCAGAATTTGAACCCGGACTCGCTTGTTTTACGGTCAAGCATGCTAACCGTTATTCCACAACGGTGAACTGTACCCAAAAGAATAGCTGCATTTTCGTAAACCTAATTATTGGATAACCAAGGAATAAAAGAGCATTATTAAACTGATATTTTGCATTTGAAACAGGATGGTGTTACCTTCTTTGTCTTCTGCCTCCAGCAGCGCCTCCAGTTCCAGATCATCGATGGCGAGACCCAAGGTGTTGAGGATGGTGCGGACTTTCTCATTCTCTATCTTCCCAGCCTTACTGGAGTCGAACATAGAGAAAGCCCGTCTGAGCACTGAAAAAATAATTAAGAGCAAAGTCTCAAAAGAGGAAGAACTAAGATTGTATTTTTGTACGTATTATTTTACTAACAATAAACAACAACAATTATAAACAACAACTTTGTTCACGTTTTCACTGTGCCTAAACGAGGCGCTCTACTGTAATAATAGGAAATTGAGGTTGCACATTACGTGCCGAATTCAATCACTTAGAAGTCTTAAACAGAATCTAATCAAACATAATTCAGTCTTCTTTATGACGTGATAATAATTTGAGGAAAATCCAATGTTTATCTTTCAACTTATTTTAAGAATTTGTGCGAAACATTAATTAATAAAAACTCTTCAGACTGTTTACATTCTTATTCTAGATGCTGTTTATGCAAGAGATAGCTACATATCGTATGTTGATAAGTAACAATTTTCAGTTGTGATGAAAGGATAGGAAAGACTAACATGTCATCACCGTATTTCGCAACCTCGGAATAGCCGTAGATATATTGTCCCCTACACAAACCACTTACTACAGTCTAAAATGCTCCAAAACATCTCCCACTTCACAGTTATTTTAAGAATGCATCTTATAGGAGAAATTATGACGCATTCTTGTCACTTATCAGTGTCACAAGGAGGCTGACACATCTAAGTTATGGCTCCAACTAGATCTAAAATATATTTTGTGCCCATAATTTACAGCCTTAAATCTGGATTTAAAATGTTTTTAGCTTATATTTCCCTCTGAGAAAGAAGCAGTAGCGTAATAAAATTACCCATAGTGTCACTTTATGAGTATGCATGCGTCTTAATGTTGAACCTTTTGTTGCATTCGAAATCGTATTATAAAAATATTCAAGCCACTTATAAATAATAGAAATTGGCAGAAATATAACGTAGCCTTTGCTAATAGATTTGTATTCTACGAGATTGTTCTACATTACTGTACGTTGCAGTTATAGATGAGTACTTTATCTTATTATTTCTCAACAAAAGAAGCCACAGTTTGACCCTGAACATATTCTGTAAGATTTATGGTGCAAAAACAACTGCTCTGCAGATTTTTTCTAAGTACTTTGATTATCCCAACTATTCTCTGTCCAATATTGCTCCCTAATAATTATATTAATTTATTGTCCCTTAGTCATCTCTGTACTTGCTTGATAAGGGATTTGAAATTATAAATTTCTCATCCAGTTGCACATATCTTTAAATAATACACAGTAGGAGATAATAGATGACGTGGCCCCAGGCCATCTATAGTTCGTTCCATAATGTCTGACAAGAGATGTAAACATTGCAGGCAGAGGAGGAGAGAGGTATAATTTGCTATTCAACCAATGTCAGAGGTCTTGCTGAAGCATTCTTCCTCCGCCCAACTTCAAGACAAGCGTGGAATGAGACCTCTTCCTCCTTTGCCGGCAATGTTTATTCCTCTATCAAACATTACGAAACGAAGTAGGCTATATGGCCCTCCTTTCCTACGCAACAAATCGAGTTTCATCGATATTGCTTGATGTATTTGAAATTAGTAACCGTGTGCTTTACTATGCCTCGTGCTGTATCATAATACTCATAACTAGGGCAAGGCATAGAGAGCTCTAAACGTTAAGATTGGCATGTACACAGCCAATGTTTTGATCCGTCGCAGGACACGTACAGGCTCCGCGAGTAGATAGCATGTACTTTGTACACAAAGGCCACCCTTACTTAGTAACCAAACTTTGAAGCGTACAGTTGTGAAGAAAATAGCAACGTACAAGTTATTTAATTTACTTTCACGTTAAATACATTACGATTACACCATTTCTACATTATACAAACATTATTAAAGTTACCAACATTGAGTGCACACTTTCTCTGTGTGATTTAAATTCTCAATTTAAGTCCCACAGCGTAAGTGTGCACTCAATGTTAGTTGCTTGACGGTTGTCAGGCCACTTTGAGGTCTGTGGATGTAGAGGGAAAAATTGGATCGGTGTCTGGTAGAATTCCCGGGTAGCTCAGTTGGTAGAGCGTTGGTAAGTTTAACCAAAGGTCCCGGGTTCGATACCCGGCCCCGGAACAATTTTTCCCTCGAAATTATTCAAAATTATTCAGAACATAGTTTCTTGATTTGTATAACTTATGTGAAGTCCAAAAGTGTTGTTCTGAACATTAAGTATGTGCCAGTTTCGATGGGCAGACTGTACTAATGCTCGTGCAATACCTGTATCCAGTGCCACACGCTCTATCTATACCAGGGCTGGGCACATTACGTGATTCTGAGAAATGAGCGCTGTGTGCTTTAAAGAGCGGGTCTTGCGAGCGCTGCGACGTATGCATACTGTACGTCATTCAGTGTCGTTGCAGTGGTGACTCTGCAGTATGATGGCGATCTTTGAAGACGGAGCTTCCGCTCATACACTAAGGCGGCCCGCTACTCTCAATGCTTTTAATGTATCATGGGAGGAGGAGTTCTTTTTCGTAGAGAGCAGTGGATTAGCAAAGTGTTTAATTTGTCATAAAACACGCCAACTGATTAAGAAGTTCAATAACCAACGGCATTATTCTTTAAAACATGCTACTGTATATGACAAATATGTTTGTAATGAACGCCATAAATTAATGCAACTTAAAGAAAATGTTTCTCAGGTACATTATATTAGAGTATATATTTGATATTTATATTGCATTATAAGTTATTATACATTTAGTAATATATAATTTTAAATTATACAAGTATTATGATATATCATAGTACAGTAGTTCAAAGTAGATGGATTTATTGAGCAATATTACACATACAAATTTTATATTATCATAATTTGTCTAAAACCCAATGCACGGGTCTTCTGACCGTACGTGCTTTGTACCCGAAACAAGTCCTCCTTCATAGGTTTCCCCCCCCCCACCTATGATTACATCCAACTACTCTCTAAAAGAACACAATATTAAAATGGAAATGGCACAATAAAACACATTATATAATATATCCTAACCTAAAAGATCTAAAAGTGTACAGTTGGGTGGATACTATTATCCCTTCCTCAGTTCGCGTCACATGCTTCAACAGCTGCAGTTCTAATCTTTCTCGCCTTCAAGAGGAACAGCCCTGTCTTCCGTTCCCATTCTCTATTCCCCATGAGGTCAAGACATGCAAGCGAGTTCCTATTCTGACTTAGCATCGAAGGTGGTAAATATTTTCTCCTTATATGTTCCAATTCGACACACAGTAATAAAATATGATTATAGGTATCCTTTTCTTTCCAAACGGACAAAGACGCTCCCCTTCTTCGTTGACAATTTTATTACCCTTCCATGCCCCCAATCTTAGCCACGCTAAATCTGCTCTGCTGTCTTTGTTACAAGAATTTATGTAGTCACACCTCCCCCAGTTAAGCATGAGATCTTATTGTAAATGTAGTGAGGGCTTTTCCGAACATTGGAGCTCATTACAGTTCATGATATATCATATATCATATCATATATATCATATCATGTCATGTCATCTCATATCATATCATATCATATCATATCATATATCATATCATATCATATCATATCATATCATATCATATCATATCATATCATATCGTATCGTATCGTATATCTCATATCTCATATCTCATATATCATATATCATATCTCATATCTCATATATCATATCATATATCATATATCATATATCATATCATATCATATCATATCATATCATATCATATCATATCATATCATATCATATCATATCATATCATATATATTATGTATTAACAGGATGACAATAATGAACTTAGTGAATCGGATATGAGAATTAGCTACAAAATTTGCCACGAAAATGCAAAGGAATTGAAAACATTCAACGAAGATGAATTCATCAATTAATTATATTGACAGATGAACTCTATCCACAGCAAGTAGGGGAAGTGGAAGCCATACGCCTGTTTCATAGAACCGTGGTGAGGAGATTGCAGTATGTGCGTATGGGTTATGTAAATAAGCCTAATGATTTGTGTGTGTGCATAGAGCGAAGTTTATTTCATTAAATTAATAAGAGTCTTATAAATTCTGTAATGTACAATGAGTTGATGTAATATCCTTATAAACTATTATGTACTGACAGACTGAATGACTAGAAAAACCATGACTCTTGTTATATTAATGCAGGGAAGGTAGCTGTAATGAGAGTCCGCCACTGCGTGAGCGTTCTGCTCTGGCTTGCCTAGCGGAGCGAGAGCAGCTCTGGCCGACTATTTGGAGCCGCTCTCATGCCCGGCCCTGATCTATACCAAGTCGCAATATATTAATTACAGTTCCCCGTGACTTGCCCTACTCATAACTGTAAAAACGCCGAACGAAAATCAGTGAGGAGCCCTCGAGGTTTCAGCGTAGACTTGTGTGAGATATTTGCGGTTTTGGCTCAAGAAAGAAATAATTTCGTTACAACCAATTTCGAAATGTCACCTCTGAGGTTCGATCGAATATACGTAATTGTACGCCAAAAAAGGAATCTGTTACTTGCTTGTGAATAAAACGAGGAAATAATCAACAATAAATTTATTTATGTGTAATAAAAAACAATTTAAACTTCTGGTGTAATATTATTTAGTTTTCTCAGATGCTTGATTTCTTAAATTTGCAGTAAAATTATTGAAATGGTGAGTACAGTCGTTGAAGAATTTGTGAATTCCTCTGAAAACGAATGAATTAAGGTACTGAGTATTATTGTATATATTTTTATACAATGTTAGGGCCCTTAACTTGCCGACGAGCGTACTCATATATCTCCCTAGTGCCGAGAATCGTAGAGTAGATTGTTCAAAATACACCATATAAGGTGGATCTACATTGAACTCGTAATGCATGGTGGTGAAATAGAAACTTTGAGGCGGAGCTAATATGACGATTCAGGACTAATTTGACATAAACAAATTCAACAAAGATACAGAAATACAATAAGAATAATTTCATCTAAATATATCATAGAGATTCCTAATTCTTCCATTTTTTTAAGCATTGTCCACGTATAACATTGGTTGTAATGATAGTTTAAGCACACTCACAAGGGAACCGTTCCAGGTCATGTAGCTTGAATTTAATGAAAATGCATATTTAAGCTAATTTTCGTTCGTTAAGAAGCGTGAGATAGTCGTTCCTTTCGCTTTTTCCTCGTTTACGAAATATAATGACTTGAAAATCGATGCTACTTACGCCGCTTCTTGCGCGCACTCTGATCCCCATTGTTCCGCGACAACGTATCAGAGTTCTCGCATTAATGCTCTACTCTATTTTTTTCTCTCAACTTACATTAATACAATACTCTTGCTGAAATACAAATTCAATTTGCATTTAAAATATGTATTAAATTTATGACTCACTTTAAATATGATAGTGTGTATTCGAAATGAAGTGGTAGGTGTAAAGAGCCAATAATAATAATAATAATAATAATAATAATAATAATAATAATAATAATAATCCGTGGCACTACAGGCGTGAAGGGCCTACACCGACCAGCCGGCTGCTGACCTTACGCCCACATGCCGAAGCAGAGGTGGACGATCATCCAACCAGAATGGAGGTATGGTGTGGTTAGCACGATGATCCCCCCAGCCGTTATAACTGGCTTTCACAACCGGATTTCGCTATCTATCGTAGCTCCCCAAGTGCATCACGATGCTAGGTGGGCACCGGTCCCATACACTGGCCGAAATTTCATGAGAAAATTTCTTCCCCCATGAAGATTCGAACCAGCGCGCATTCCGTAACGCGAATTCTATTCAGGATGCCTTAGACCACTACACCACGGCGCGGGACATAAAGAGCTATTGAACAGTATACATTTTTATATAGGCTGCTTTTTCACACTTTTCTGTAACACACACTGTTTCCAACATGCAACATTGTTGCAAGAGCGATATTAAACTTTCTCACGTAATTTCTCCGTCACATATCCACACCTCTGCCACGCGTATATTAGCATGTATTTGAGGACACAAGAAGGAAACTGGTGATTCACCTTAGAATGTAATGTCATTATGCAGTGGCGTATACTGGTTTAAGGGTCTGGGCTACCACTGACCCTATTATTACACAAAATATATTTTTAAAACCCTATAATAAAATTCCTTACCTATTTATATGTGAATTCCAGACGTCTTGATTGGGACGAAAATACTTTGATGAATTCGTCATTGAAATTACAGTTGGGCCGCTTGCGAAGTTTCTGTAGAAATGACTTTTCAATTGACATCAGTGCCAAGCCGGATAAAAGTTCTTGTGTATGAGTTGATCTACAGTAGGATTTTATTCTCTTCAACGCAGAAAATATTCTTTCTACCGATGCTGACGTAGCTGGTATTGTCACAATTAATGTTGCCAATTTAAGGACTTCAGGAATAACTTGGTTCAGCTGGTTTTCATGTATGGCAGATAATATTTCATGGATAGGTTTGTTCGAAAAATCAAAGACTTCTGCTGAATATATTACACTTAATTAATTTTTCAAACGTACTTGATCAAAGTGACTGTTATAGGACTGAAATAATTTGTTTAGTGCCTCTTTCGGGAAGTTTTCTCTATAAGCAGAAAATTTTTGAGAATCTAGAAGATGTGTCAACTGAAGCTTTCCATAATCAGAAAATCTGTCAGTAATTTCCATGTGCATACGATCTAGTATGCTGTAGTACAGCTGCCTGTATTTCAATTCATCATCTCCCTTTCTTCGCTTTAATGATGGTTCCATTGTATTGTCTGAAGAATTTTCATTTTCCATATTACTCCACATGGACGGAAACCCACTACGTCTGAACTCGGATATAGTATGTTTTAACTTTGATACCTCTTGCAAGCAGTATGCTATGTCTAGCCTTTTTGTCTGAAGAATATTGTAGAGCACATCTATATGTGCGAACACTCCAGCATAGACTTCAAGAAGAAATATATTCTGAAACTGTGTGAAAAAAATACAAATATCCTTGAGCCTGCACAATTACATCATCATCCCAGTTTTCTTCAGAATCATTACAAATGATATTTTCAAAGAAAGCAGTCAGTTGTTCTCTGTATTCCTTTACTGTATTTACAAGCCGAGATGTAAAATTCCATCTAGTTGGTGCTACTTTTGGGAGTTTCTTTTTCATAAATTCCTTGAGTTTTTCTGATCTTTTAGGAGATATGAGAAAAATGCAACTAAACCCGACAGTGTTTTGAAAAAAATGCGGCATTCTGGAATGGATAAAGTAGTTTGTTGCAAAACTAAATTGAGAACATGGCTGTAACAATGGACAAATAGTGCTTGAGGATACTTTTCTTGAACTTTTGTTTTTAAGCCATTAATATTTCCCGCCATAACTGAAGCACCATCGTATGTCTGTGCAATTAACTTATTGCCGACATTGTATTCTGCTATAACACCTTCCACATGCTGAAACAAAGCAGCAGCAGTTTTGTCCGAACTGACATTTGTGAATCCTATAAACCGTTCTTGAACATTGGCAGTACTGTCGACGTATCTTAAAATAGTGGACAATTGACTCTGATTAGAGCAGTCACTTGTTTCATCAACAACAGTGGCCACAAAAGGTGCTTCTTCTATTTCAGATTTTATGTTCTTTATCATAACCCCACTTATAGCAAATATTAAGTCATTCTGAATTGCGGGAGAAGTACCACGGAATACTGTTGAACTCTCAAGATGATTGGCCAGTAAATGGTCAAATTCACTTAAGGAACTTAAATATTCATTATAATTTCCTCTATTGTCTGATTCCACACTCTCATTATGACCCCGAAAAGCCAATTCTTGTTTTCCTAGAAAGCAGACTGCGTTAATAAGACGCAGTAAAATCTCCCGATTTTTTTTTCACAAGAGCATTGTGTTGGTTGATGTGTAGAACTTTTTGCTTATCTAGCTGTAAATCAATTCTTGTCTTCCCAAAGTTTGCAAAGTTCATGCTACTATAAATATGAGCTTTTGATTTGTCGTGTTTTAGGACTGCCGTTCGAAGGGAGTTCATATTAGAAAACCCCTCTTTTGACCACACATTAGTTTCGCGGCTAAATAACAAACATGGCCAGCAAAATAGTTTAGACAGTTTAGAACTATCACACAACCAATTCCACTTACCATATGATGTTGAATTGAAATGGCGTGTGTACTCACGCTGTTTTTCGTTTACGTCCATGGACAAATTTAACTCAGGAGTTGGTCTTTCCATTTTCACAATTTCAACTTTCTCGTTGTATGTACGACGGTTAAAAGGCACTTTTAATAAACCTTCTATTACACAGTCATTTTCAACACAAACCTCTCCAGAAACTTGTTCTGCCATATTTTTCACAATATCACTTAATTGGGAAATTAAAAACTTAATAATTCACAATTAATATAACTCTTAGACACTCGAACGAATCACAAATTTAAAATACTGCACTGCAAGAACACAATCACATTAATGAGCTAGCGTACTAAGCATATTGTTGCTTCGCGCCTTCCAAGAAACCGATCACGAGAGCGGCAACTCACCCTCCTACAGTGCACGATGGAAACAGGAGGGAGTGGGGGACGGGCAGTTGTGCGACGTGAGCGGAACGGTCACAGGCTACCCTTCGCGGCAGCAGTTTCTCCAGTGATGCCGCCTTGACAACTTGTTTCTTTTCGAGAGCAGAGAGCGCATATAAATCTAACAATTACTTTAATTTTAATTACTGTGGTAAAACTAATGCGGTAATACAAAATTATTACATTATGTTATATTATAAACTTTTTCTTTTGTAATTTCCTTGGGCTACTGCCGGTAGCCCCGGTAGTCCGCAAAATACGCCCCTGTCATTATGAAGCCCCTATCGTGGAATGTGTCTGGAAGGTTTTTACAGATAATTTTATGTCTGAAATACTCTTCTAGCATTCTATTTGTAATTTTATATTGGCTAAAAGAATATACATCCAAGATTGCACAAATATTGTAGTTTTTTGGAGAGATAATTTGTGTTTCAATTGTCTTACTATGTAAAGCATTGTTTATTTCTTCATCAGTAAATATAGTGTCATCTATCTGACCACTCCAGGAATCCAGAAGTAGTAGTGTGTCTTTCTTAACATCCGGGAGAAATACATCTCTTAACCATAACCTCGAGTGATTTTTGTCAGTTTACCTGAACTACGTGTATCGACCACGACATTAAATGGCTTATCGTTGTCTACACGTTGTTTCACTTTAGGTCCAAATTCCCTTTCGGTTCTTGAAAGCATATTTACGGTCGTGTTCCTAGACTTTCAGCAGCATTACCTATGAATTTGGACTGTATACGAATGAGTGACAGATGCCATGGATTGCACTACTACTGCATTAATGGCAGTTAAGAGAAAAAAAACGACGAGAGCATTAATGCGAGAAAGGTGTCGCGAAACTATGAGGATTCGAGTGCGCGCAAGAAGCGGCATAAGTAACAACAATTTTCAAGTCGATGTATTTCGTAAATGAGGAAAAAGCGAAATGAACGACTATCACCACGTTTCTTTAAGAACAAAAATTAGCTTAAATATGCATTTTCATTAAATTCAAGCAGCACGACCTGGAATGGTTCCCTTGTCAGTAATCCGGCACACTCGCTAATACGGCACTCTTCTGTGCAAGAAATGGCCGGATTAGCAAGAGACTACTGTATGTAAATTATTATAACGGTTAAGCACGTCTTATTGCCCTTGTAATAAAAATTGCACGTAGAACGGCATTTAAACACCTGCAATTAAATATTATTAGAGATGGGTTTAGATATGCAGTGTGCAAACTACGTGAAGAACCATGGCCTTTCCAGTTATGTACTGTAATTAGATTCTAAATTGGCCAAATGCTTTGGAAATTATAGGTAATTCTACATAATTATCTAAATAAAAATGCTTGCAACTTGTTGACAATAATAGCTTGAGTATTACATCATCCTAATTGGAGATAGTATCATGGCTGTCCTTGAGACATTATTTTTTTAAATAAACGTAGAAACATAAACATAATGATATTCATATCAATATATAGCATACTGAAGCCATTGCTTCCGCTGATAATTTTTAAATCTGTTATTTGACAATTGTGTAATAACTGCATCGTTATATAGGTTGATGAAATTGACAATATCGAGATGGGTTTGAGGAATGACCATGAGATGACCTGACATTCTCCTTTGAGTAGTCGCAGCCCCAGAATACCAGGTTCGCTCGCTACATTTTTGCCAAGCCTTCATTGATTATTATACCGTCTGTGATTTAAAATCATTTTTGATGGCCATTAAAGAAGGTTAGACTGATAAAGTTGCGTAAATAATTCTGTGTTACTGTTCATATGGCTGCGAGCTTTCAATAATTTTATTATTCTCAAAGAAGTATTCGCTGACTATATAATACTATCCCCAAAAATTCCTGTCGGGCGCCAAACTTTGGCGGCCATTACTCATTTACTTCCTGTAACGCTTGACCTAGTTAGCGAAAGGATAAACTTTTTGCAGGTGCCATCACAGAAGTTCGACCTGTACTCCTGAGTTCAGCAATAAGAAAAATTGAAGTTAGGTTCTTTCTAATGTTATATATGCACAATTCTGGGGGAAAAAAAAGAGCTAAATTCCTTCGAAGTTAAACAGAGAAACACGTACTTGAATATCACAGAATGACGTCCTGAACTTCTTTCACTCAATGGTTGGCAAGAAAATCCATTTGTCTACGTCACCAAACAAGAATGCAGTAGAATAATTTCACGAATTATGATTCACATTCTGTGTTACAACATGACATCAAATCAGAAACTTTGTATCCGAAATAAACCAAATATATTCCCTTATAGACCACAAAAAGCCCATGAAGTGGTGGGATATTAAGATTCCCGCTTTACTGGACAATCGACACTGTCATAGGGATGACATTCGAACGTGCTGCCAGCCTTCTCCCCAAGGAAACACCTCTGGTACTTATTTATGTTAGAAGCTAAGTGCACCCCAGGGATATAGTGCAGCCGAGACGATTAGATCAAGGGAGAAAGTTCGTAATCCCATAGGGAATCGAATCCGTGGTTTTACGGCTTAAAAGCCTAAAAGCGCAAAGCCTTAACCTCAACGCTACCGCGTTGCCCCAACCGTATTACAGTCTTTTTAATTCTGATGCCAATAATACACGTATCCCTACTTATAAACTTATTGTTTCATTGGTAGAACTTGGGAGCAACTTTATAACGATGTAGCCTATAGTATTGTATTAGGGAAAATACGGAAATTTTACCTAAAGCAAGTAAAGCGATAGGTTTGGAAATAAATCCCCCCCCCAAAAAAAACAAAATATATGATTGCCTCGCGACTATAATATTGTACGAATTGGAAATATAAAAAATTGGACATCTATCCTTCGAAGAATTGGAAAAATTCAAATATGTTGGAGCAACAGTAACAAATATAAATGACACTCGGGAGGAAGTTAAACGCAGAATAAATATGGAAAATGCCTGTTATTCGGTTGAGAAGTTTTTGTCATCTAGTCTCCTGTCAAAAAATTTGAAACTTTGATTTTATAAGAAAATTATAGGCTATTACGGATTGTTCTGTATGGTTATAAAACTTTGACTCTCACTTTGAGAGAGGAACAGAGATTAAGTGTGTTTAAGAATAAGGTTCTTAGGAAAATATTTGGGGCTAAGAGGGATGAATTTATAGAAGAATGGAGAAAGGTACACAACGCAGAACTGCACGCATTGTATTCTTCACCTGACATAATTAGAAACATCAAATCCAGACGTTTGAGATGGGCAGGGCATGTAGTACGTATGGGCGAATCCAGAAATACATATAGAGTGTTAGTTGGGAGGCCGGAGGGAAAAAGATCTTTGAGGAGACCGAGACGTAGTTGGGAGGATAATATTAAAATGGATTTGAGGGAGGTAGGATATGATGATAGAGGCTGGATTAATCTTGCAGAGGATAGGGATCGGTAGCGGGCTTATGCGAGGGCGGCAATGAACTTCCGTGTTCCTTAAAAGCCATAAGTAATTATTATATTATATTATATTATATTATATTATATTATATTATATTATATTATATTATATTATATTACATTATACACTGCTCAAAACAATTAGAGGAACACTATGATTTATTTAAATATTTTTATATTGAATAAAGATACGGACATGAAATTAATAAAGTATATAGGCCCTAATTTATGATTATTTATGGCCACATTTATCTCCATGTCAATAAAAACAAATGAATAGTGTTAACAAACAACTTTTTAAAACATTGCACATAAAAGAAATTTAATCTTGTCCTTACTTATCAAACTTAAACACCCATTATAAAGGTACAGTATCGTGTATGGCCTCCATGACATTCGATGACAGCTTGATACCTTCGAGGCACGCTCCATATGAGTTTCTATATTTCCTCTTGGGGGATATTCTCCCATTCCTCCTTTAGAGCATCTCCAAGTTCCTGCAGGATTTGTGGAGTTTGATGTCGGTTCCTGACTTTCCCATCCAGAACATCCCACAAGTGTTCAGTAGCGTTGAGATCCGGGCTGATCGCTGGCCACTCCATTACCTCAATTTCATTCTCTCTTAGGAAATCCCTGGTGACAGCCGCAAAATGTGACCGGGCATTATCCTGAACAAACAGAAATCGAGGCCCTATTCCAATAACAGCAGATACTAGATGCTCTTCTAGAACGTCCTCGATATACCGGACAGTATTCAGTCGCTAGGGAACAATTACGAGGTCCGTATGAGTGTTGTACATAATTCCGGCCCACACCATTATGGAACCTCCACCGAATCTATCAATTTCCTGTACATCTCCTACAGAAAATCTTTCCCGTAGCCGTCCCCACACCCTTAAACGACCATCACAAAATGTAAGACGATACCTGGATTCGTCCGAGAAGAGCACAGACTGCCACTGGTTCGGGTTCCAATCCGCATGGTTTTCAGCAAACGTGAGTCTTGCTGCCTTATACTCATTTGTCAAACGCTGTTTTCAACAGGTCTTTTTGGACGAATATTCTCTTTCCTTAATCTGTTCCTTACCGTTTGGTATGAAACCCGGATTCCGGAAGCCATATAGAGGTCATTCTGCAGGTCTCTTGCAATTTTTCTACTCTGTCGAAGAACAGATAGGACAATGTATCTGTCGTTCTGGGGGGCTTGTTTTACATTTACGGCCCTGGCCAGGTCTTCTACAATACTGACCTGTCTCTCTATGCCTGTTGCGTAACCTGGACACCACGGAAGGAGAAACCTCAAGCTCTCTAGCCACTTGTCTGAGTGGTTGACCTTGTCGTAAAGAAGTAGTGCATGATACACTTAAAACGCATTAAAATGCCTCAGTTTGTCAGAGACTTTAATAAACAAGACAATAATCAGCATTCGTCACTATAACAATGTCAGAAAGTTTACCAAATTAGAAGTTGTCAGTGCCTGCCGAAATCAAAGATTTCTCCATATTTGTTATTTCAAGTGATACTCTATATTTAGGCCATGGATTTTTAAAATTTGTATCCATAGATTAAATTAATGTTTCAATTTACATCTTGTCCAATTTTCAGCATCACAGCTTCAAAAAACACTAACTTATTCAATTTATTACAAGTGTTCCTCTAATTATTTTGAGCAGTGTGTTATATTATATTATATTGTGTTATTAAGTTATTTTATGTTATGTTACGTTACGTTACTTTACGTAACGTAAAGGCCCATTCACAATGAAAATTAAACATAAACGTGATATAAACACAGAAGTTTGCGGTCGAGTTACCAAACGGGGTTATTCACAATGATTCAAATAAACACTGACAATAACATTACCGTTAGACATTATGCTTATGTGACCTGGAAACAACACACAATCGTACAGCGCTGAAATATACTACAGAATATGACAAAATGACGTCGTTGTTATGTTTCCATAGTTACGGTATCAAGTATCTTTGAGATTATGTTTAATTTGTTCCTGTCGTGAATGATGGTATGACTTTTCGATTTTGCGGTAATGCTCACGTTTTTAAGTGAACGCTTACCTTAAGTTTAATTTTCATTGTGAATAAACCCTTATGTTACGTTACATTACATTACACTGTGTTCCAAAAGTCACGGTGGAGTTTCAGAGGATTAAATTTTTTGTACGAATAGAGGTGGAAAATGTAATATTGGTGCCAGATAAAACTAATACAACTCTCAAAGTTTTCCTTCCGTCTGTATGTTTTAGACACTGAAGGAAACAAAAGACGGCAACAATCTAACAGATGCAATAATTTCCATTGTTACAATTAATTATACAAGATGGAGTTCCTAAGAAAAGTGCAATGTGTTTTGTGGCTGGCAAAATTTGAATCTGTAACTCGTGTACGATGTGAATTTCGTCACATATTTAACGAAGAACCACCACACGAGAATGACATTCGTCGTTGGGATAGACAGATAAAAGTGACTGGAAGCCTATTGGACAAAAAGCATACTGGAAGACCATCGGCAAATGATGAAACGGTAGGAGCCATCTGAAGAGCATTTTGTTGAGAGTCCAAAGCAATCAGTTCGTAAATGTGCTCGACAAGTAGAACTTCCGAACACAACAGTTCATAGAGCACACTCATACCTTTTTTGTGGTAATTGTAACAATTGAAGTTTACAAGGAGTCAAATGGAGACGTTTTATTAAAGCTCTTCGTTAATACGTTGTATTAGATTGGGTCTTAACGGGAGAGTACACAGCGACACTGCTCTACTGGCTGTCTTAACACGGAAACTAAATAATTATTAATGTAGAAAAGTTATTTCCGGCACCGGGAATTGAACCCAGGACTCTCAGCTTGACGCGCTGAGTGCTCTTACCATCTGAGCTATTCTAAGACTCTATACACAGTGCCGGCCGAAATCTCCTCCTTTGTATCGTCAATGGCCTACTACCTGCAGTTTGGACTTAGCCTATATACTATGTCATATATTGCAGGAGCGCATATTTTAATGCCTTTATGGGCATTTCAACAATAGTTCTAGAGAATTGTTATTACTGATATATACACATATATATATATATATATATATATATATGTGTGTATATATATATATGTGTATATATATTGTTATTAGAGGAACTTGTGATCCTCTGTTGAACATTATGAGATGACATATATGTCTAAAATGCAGGTAGTAGGGAATTGATGACACAAAGGAGGAGAGTTCGGTCGGCACTATAGATCGGGTCTCGGCATAGCTCAGATGATAAGAGCATTTAGCGAACCAAGCTGAGAGTTCTGGGTTCGATTCCCGGTCCCGGAACGAATTTTTCTCCAGTAATAAGTATCTACATGATTACTACACAAAATATTGATTACGCAATATTCAATAGAGGACGACGAGGTGCTCTAGTAAGAATATATTATTTATATGGAAACTAGGTGTTTGAGATCTAGTGTCGGACATTTTACTCTCCCATTAAGACCCAGCCTTATATATCATGTCTTGTCGTGTCATGTTATGTCATATTAAATTATATTTTCATTTTTTTACGTATAGGCCTATAAAATAACGTACACATCAATAGCGGGTATTATTTCACACATAACTTACAGCAGAATGATATTTCTTGAACACATAATTTCTCATTAGGCCTATTAGAAATTCTTCCGGCACATATTGCAGTTATGCCAACAGACTCGATAACTTCGTGATATTGATATTTGTCTTATTCAGTTCGAGTTAGAGATAATTGGAAATGTATCACTTCACTATAAATTTGCATATCCCATTCAATTACAACAGATAGCGGATCATAGCTGACCTTTTAAGTAAACTGTCATAGCCTGTCATTGCAAATCCAAACCAAACACTGTCGATAACTTGGACGAATCGGGGAAGTATAGATACAGTTTTTTATGTCTGTGAGTGGTATTGGCGAATTGGAATGATGGAAATCTATCAGCGAGGTTAGGGATATGTGTCTTGCTGCGAATGTATTGCCTCCATGGTTTCCACATTTCAACATTTCAGTTGGAGAATCCTGTTAGTATCGACGTATTGAAATGTGGTAATTTCAGGGTAATAAAAGCATCGAAGAACTTATATGAACAAGCAGGGGAAGCCATTTTCAATACCGAATGATATCCCCCTCACCAAGCCCGAGCAATCCCCTGTGCTAACCGCAGACAACCGGCACAGATTACAGCACGCGAATGGTCGTCAATGGAGTGGCTTTCTGCCGTCCATGTTTGACACGCCTGTCTCTTTTAATATTTTTATACTGTACGCACAATCGAAAATTCTGTATTGAAAATAGCGGCTCATAGACAGAAGAGGGAGGTAACCACGCTCATTCTGCTTGCATTGTTATACATAAAATGCAGGGCGTTTTAAATTACTGCCCAGCGCATTGCGAACTGACTGGAATCTGATACTGCTGCACTAAATGCGACTACCTTCCAGTAAAAAGAAATACTCAGAAAACGATGTTTAAGTGGGTATTTGATCACAAACGAGAAAATTCAACTAGATATTCATTCGAGCGTACGGTTCCTAACTTTGTGTCAGTAAATTCCAGAACAACTGATAAAAGGCATAGGAAAATAATTTTTTTTTCAGCCGAAAACAACAATTTAAGAAAAATTTGCTTAATTTTTGTGGAAAAATAATATATTTGAGTAAATTATATTGCATCACAATTAGCTGATATGATAATTTCAGTTTAATATGTTGACTATTTAGCCTACATGCTAATCACATTTCAAATAATAAGTCAACATACATATTGATTACACAACTTTTAACACTGTATCACTTCTGAATATGTATGATAAGTACTTTCTTGTGTTAAATTTTAACGTACCTTTTTAACATGTTTCGACCACACAGGCGTATACAAACTCATATGTAACACCTGCAACAACTTCTACATAAGACAGACAGGCAGATAATTTCAAACACGTTACAAAGAACACATCACAGCCATAACAAAATTACAAAACACCTCCACATATGCAGAACGCATCACAAATGCCAACCACACCTACAGAGACATCAACACAGACATGGAAATACTGCACATCCAACCAAAAAAGCCAGAAACTCAACACACTAGAACAGTATGAAATAATATACAGATACACGAAAACACACCCCAACGATATTCTCAACACATAAGTCAATTTTAAAACACATACACTCTTTGACTCTACACTACGAACGCACCTACACAGGAAACAAGAGGCGCGAAGACCAACAACGACCAATTCCGAAGATGACCGAAAATAGGTCGAAACATGTTAACAAGGTACGTTGAAATTTAACACTAGAAAGTACTTATCATACATATTCCGAAGTAATAAGTCAAACTAATGTAACCTATTCACTTATTTGTCACAGTTGGGAAAGGGAAGTACTGATTGACATATACATCAATATTTGGTTTTGATAACTTTTAGACAACATTGGCACTATACTTCGCTCCATAATATCTGACAGGAGATGTAAAAGTTGCTGGCAGAGGAGGAGAGAAATATAATTGCTATTCAACCAATGACAGAGATCTCATTCCACGCTTGTTTTGAAGTTGGGCGGTCTGAAGCGTTCTACTTCAGCCCAACTTCAAGACAGGCATGGAATGAGACTTCTGCCATTGGTTGAATAGCAACCATACTTCTCTCTTCCTCTACCGACAATGTTTACATCTCCTGTCAGACATTATGGGACGAAGTATTGTGCTGACAGTCATCGCAGTTTAATTTTTTAACATGTAGGTCTATTTGTCTTGAAATTTGGCTCTCTCTCTCTCTCTCTCTCTATCAGATCTAGTCTGCTCTTAACATTATTTTCATATGAGAATCTTAATTACCATCATAGGCAAGATGCATACAACTGATTTTTTTCGATCATAATTAAATGTCTAAGTTTGTTTACTTTTTACAAATATCTTGCCTTGTTACTTTACTGATAATGAAACGGTGACTGTGAGTGTATTTTCAGCGTGTTCTCGACTATTGCAACAGATGGCAGACACGGACCATGAGTGTCTGTTCAGCGTGTTTCCGACTAAATAGTGCAACAGATGACAGGCACAGAATACTTTTTCGTCCATGCTTGTTGATTTTTTGCAGGGCTTTGATTTACAGATTTTAACCTCAAAGTCACACACATTAAAACACAGGAAATGAACTAAATTTATTAAAATAGTAGTAATAATAATATATTATATTATTATATTATATTATATTATATTATATTATATTATATTATATTATATTATATTATATTATATTATATTATATTATATTATATTATATATTGTCAAACCTCCCATTTCGGATTGTTGCTTTCGAGGCTTGCGAGTTGTTGCGTGTATATATTAATCAATATCGCATATGCTTAGTTGGAAATCGATAGTTGGGAAGTTGAAATATAAGAAAATTACTTATGGATGGTGAGCATGGTTTCCAATGTTCAATTATAAACTGAACTAAATATCGAATAAGACAGCAGAGATCTTAAAGATTAGAGTTTGTGTTTGTAGCAATGTATAGCTCGCGCAAAGAAAAATTACCGAAAAGCAATTGTGGTGTTGCTGTCTGTTTTGACGTGTGTATGCAGGTACGCCGAGAGGGCGAGAGAGCAGGCCGATGGAAGTACTGTCTCTTCTAAGAAGATGAACAAATGAGGACATCGCTGTGGAAATAAAGAACGTAGCAAGAGAAATATTCGAAGCTAATTAAACGCGCAACATACGTTTACGAATGAAATAATAATACCGTGCGATACAAGACACGTATTCGCATGCAATGGGGTTACAAACTAAAGTCGTAATGTAACTATCACAACGCAAGACTGATTCTATTCATATCGTTTCTCTTCCGACTGTAGGCTATTCTTGAATATCATTCAAGCTATCTCGTAACCTTTCCTGTCGTCCGCTCTTCCTTATCGCAGTGTTTCATTCGCATTTCTTCCGTCGGTATTCCCTGCTTGCGAGACCTATAGTAGTTTTCTTTCATACCGGTTGAGTGGAAGAGAAGAGCCAATAGTCTTAACCCTGTCAGTCAGAATAAGATATTATGAAAAGGCCAAGAATGAGTAGGCTATACTTTACAGAAGCTTAAGCTTCCCAATCTGCTCAGTCAATTTAAGAGAGCAGTGTATTACGTGTGATAACATATTATATATAATATATTATTATACGTATGATAATACTGTACGTGATTGAAACAATTTTAGTTTTATCCTTTAAATGTGCAGAAATTTCATCCGAACAAATGTAACTTTTCTTTCTGCAAAGGAATTTTAAAATGTTACATCTGTTCGGATGAAATAATTTCTCCACATTTAATGGATAAAACTAAAACTCTTTTAATCACTTATTATCATAATACACTGCTCTCTTAAATTGATTCAGCATATTGGAAATTAAATCAATGGCTTTCCAAAACACACTATGAAGTGTTTTTGGTATTAGCACAGTATTATGTGTGTTAAGTGTAAAATGTGGCTAATTATATCCAATTGTATTACAAAAAGTGGTTAGCTCCATTATTTGTTCATATTTTACCCCCTAAATTGTTGATTGTAATAATTGTGTGAGTGATGAAATGAAACTCCTGGATACCTAGAATATACTCTGGAAAAGAAAAGAAGGTCAGTTAAAGTTATTTCAATTTTTATAATGTTTTTTTTTTTCACAACTTCGTAAAAATGGAGCTACTTTAGCATATCTACTCGTGTACAAAATCACTGCTATAAATTTGTTCACTGTCCATGTTCTGAGCCAAATATTTAGGCTGTTTTGTCATATTGTTTCCTTGAATTATATTGAATATTTTCTGGAATTAATTTTACAAGAGTTTATGTTAATAATGACGTTAATTTTACTATAATAATTTATCTATCTATTTTTTTAAATACGTATCTTGTCTAAATTTGATGTTAAAGTATTGAAATACTTTTTCCTTTAAGTAATGTTATAATTCTTTAGCACCGTCCGCATACAGCTAAATTTCAATTCTAGGACCAATGAATAAGTAAATCATATAATCCTAAAGAGTTTTCCAGGAAAATAAATACCGTTGAAAATTAATGATGTGCAATCGACTTCCAACAACGAGTTACAGCATTCAATGCATGCGGTGCAAACGCACACGAATGTCCACCTCTGATTTAAGACATATAATAACACAACAAAAACAGAACAAGTACTGGCAGAAGATGTACTGTTTTTCAGTTGTCTTAAAAAAAAAACAGTATACACTCCAGAAAATGTTCTCCTTCTTGACAGAATTTGTAAGTACATCTGCGAAACATGGAATGTAGGTGATATAAATATAAACAGTATTTCATATTGCATTCCTGATTACTGGAATAATTAAGTTAACTCCTTTTTACGTAATCAGTTTTATACCATGTAGTAGAAGTTATATTATCAGCATAGTTTATTATTTGTCGTTTCAACTTAAACTCAGGTAATAAATTTCTCTCATAATGTTACTGTCTAATTACTTTAACACATTTAAGCAGTAAATGTGTGAGTCATCTCCTTTTCCGTTTTGTCACTAATGAAAGTAGAAAGGTTATTCAGATGTTACTAAAACGTAATTTTTGAAGTCACATTAAATTAATTTTCTTATTTTACAGTTTTCTTTGGCAGCTAATGTTACGTAATTTAGTTTTCCTTAGCCAGTATGTCAATTTCAAGGAGAGGTCTCGATACGATGATGTGGAACGTTCCTTGTTTGATGCAAAGTCAACTGTTCTGCTTACCCTACATGTTACGGACTTGCCACCAAATGTCGGTTATTTTGGTTATAAAATAAAAAAAATAATTTTGGCATAAAATTATTTATTTAGATAAAGTTATTACTTATTACCTATTACTTATCAGAAATAATTTTGCAGAAACATTTAAAACATTGTTTTTCTTTCATTACTTGGAGGTTTAGTGAAGAACTGTTTTCAGAACATAAGAGGAGTGATAGTAGGAGGACGAAGAATAAAGTGCATAAGATTTGCTGATGATAATGGCGTTGTTAGCAGAAGAGAAGATGATACTAAGGGATATGCTACTGGAGCTAAATGACAGCTGTGAGCAGTATGAAATGAAGATGAATGCAAACAAGACGAAGATCATGATCATGGGAAGACAAATAAAGAAGGTAAACTTTCAAATTCCAAATGAGGCAGTAGAGCAAGTGGACAGCTTCAAAAATTTGAGGTGTACTGCAAGCAGTAACATGAGCTACTGCCAGGAAGTCAAATAGAGGATAGCAATGGCCAAGGAAGCTTTTAATAGGAAAAGGAGCATCTTCCGCGGACCTCTAGAAAAATCACTAAGAACGAGATTATTTAAATACTTTGTGTGGAGTGTGGCATTATATAGTGCAGAAACATGGACATTACGGCGAAGTGAAGAGAAACGAATGAAGAATTTGAAATGTGAATATGGAGAAGATTGTAGCCTATGAATTGGACAGGCAGAATAACAAATGCAGCTGTGTTGGAAAGAATGGGAGAAGAAAGAATGATGCTGAAACTGATCAGGAAGAGGAAAAAGAATTGGCTGGGCCACTGGCT
Source organism: Periplaneta americana (assembly GCF_040183065.1). NCBI lineage: Eukaryota > Metazoa > Arthropoda > Insecta > Blattodea > Blattidae > Periplaneta > Periplaneta americana. Next base: position 95,058,787 of record NC_091117.1, read on the forward strand.
GAGAAGAAACTGCCTACTGAAGAATGCACTGGAAGGAATGGTGAACGCGAAAATAGTTCGGGGCAGAAGAAGATATCAAATGACATTAAAAAATATGTGTCATGTGATCCAGTTAGAGTCATAATTCGTTCCAAAAATGAAAATTTTCACAAATGAGGGAAAACATATTTGTAATACTTGGAATCCATTTACTTCACAATGAAGGTTAATAAATGAAAGAGAAGTGATTAAAAAGTAGTATTCATATTTGTATCCGCATTTACTTATACAGGAGTAAAAGTTACTTACATTTAAATTATGGATCATGCGAGTTTTGACAATGACCTTTGAATCATGAGTTTTCTGACAGTGCTCTGTTCGGAACATGTGAGTTTAGAAAGTGATCAGTTGGTATCATGTGGCATTTGACAGTAACAAATTAAAATATTACACAAGAAAATTGCCTGAAGCATATTTTTAGATTCAATCGTATAAAATAGGTGTCCAGTTATTAAATTATTCAGATGAGTACATTTTACAAAATGTCAAAGTACGATATAAATTGAGGGTTCCAGTCAGAGAGAAGGATAAATCACAAATCTTGGAATAGAGAAATTAATTATTCTGAGAACAGTCTGCGAATTTCTGGTCGAAATTTAAATTCCAGTGGGGTAAACTATTGCCAGAGTTATTGCAATTATGACACAATATTCTAGAGACGAAAAGACACTAAATTTTCTTAGAAAAACGGGTTCTGCTCTTATTTGAGTCGACCGCTCAATTTACAACCTACAAAAGAAAATACTGATTATAAATTTGATCTTTAATTTACCAATACATGAGTAGGAGCCAAGCAGGATCAGAAAGGAATATTAACCTTAATAATTTGGTCTGGTTTTTTGCGTTACTTCTGGAGCTGCTATACGTTTTTGTGGTCATTCTCTCTCTCTCCAACCGGTAATACGTTCTCTTCCATAATATTGCATATGCAAAATGCTCAATTACAAATTCACTGATATTTATAAAAACTAACAAGGCACATGCAAGATAACACCGTTCTGCATTGATTTTGTTGTTTTGAAATAAATGAGCGCTTCTGAACCACAATTTCATACTGATTGCAAAAATGAAATCCTTTTTTTTCGCGTACCACGTCAGAATTTTTTACAATTCAAAATTTTATGTTTTCAATATTTTTCGTAATATGGTAATATTACAGTGTGCTTTTCATTTGCTAAAAAGGCACGACAGCTTATAATTTAAACTTTATTACTTAAAATGTGACATAATATATTTGATTATGTTTGTATTTCATATTTATTAAAATCTACAAACTATATCCGCCCGTGAGGGATGTAGAAAATTGTATCCTTCCCCTTAAAATGAACTGAGGTTAAGACATCCATTGTTTATTCTTGGAGATTATTATCTGTCTGCACCCAACGTTATCTATAAACAGGAAGTTGAAATGTTTAGTGTCTCAGCTCGTAAAAAATTATGAAGGAAATATTTACTCTTAGAGATTGCTATTAAAACTAACAATGAATTAGAGAAATGACAGAGGGTCCCCTTATATATATTTATTTATGGAAGTGCAATCCAGCTTATGAGGCTACAGATTTCCTTACTGAGATAATAAACCTATCCCCTTTTAAAAGTTGTTTTAAAATTAGAGGTTCAGTTTGTGTTGTTGGTTGTCGTGTAAAAGTGAAGTGTGTGAGTTCTCATTTTTCTCCGAGAGTACAACTTAATAGTGTTGTTTCATAGAAATGTCGAAACGTGGTTGTGTAAATGATCCAAATTTGTTTTGCTATATATGTGGGTCATAAACGTTGGTAAAACAGAGACAGAATACAACAGATTTTGTTAAGAATACTTACTTTCAATGTTTTGGCATTAAGTTAGGAGGCCAGGACAAATCCTGGTGCCCCCATAAAGTGTGTCGTAGTTGTGTTGAAGAGTTGAGGAGTTGGAAAAATGGAAAATGGAAATCATTGTCCTTTGGTATTCCTATGATTTGGAGGGAACCTACAAATCATGGAGACGATTGTTATTTTTGTGTAGTTAAGGTAGCTGGATATAGGCCTACTGCTAAAAACAAGAAAGATATTCTACATCCTAACATTCCCTCTGCCATTCGGCCCGTACCTCATGGTCCTGATATTCCCGTTCCGGTACACCCTGAATCATCTGCATCCAGTAGCAATGAAACTGAATCTCCAGTGGATCATACTTATGAACCAGACAATACTGGCGATGGTAGATGTTTTAATCAAAATGAGCTTAATGATTTAGTGAGGGATTTAAATTTGCCTAAAGAATCAGCAGAACTATTAGGTTCTAGGTTAAAAGAAAAGAAAGTATTGGCTGAGGATACATATTTTTCATGGTACAGGCATCGTGAGAAGGAACTTGTCCCTTTTTTTGCTGAAGAAGAAAATTTAGTGTATTGCCAAGACATCCATGCCGTCTTAAAATTTTATAACATAAACTATAATTCCAAAGAGTGGAGGTTCTTCATAGATTCTTCTCAGAAAAGTCTTAAAGGTGTTTTGCTTCATAATGGAAACATTGCGGATTATTGCTGTATGTTAAAAAGGAACTGCTCTGAACAAAATGCCAGGAGGTCAAAGAGGAGAAAATTTGAAGTGCAATATTAAGGTAAGATTATGAAAGTGCTTATAATTATTAATTAATATTAATTGATGATTAATTAGTGGCAAACGACAAATTGTGGCCTAGATTTTCTCACAAAATTCTTGTTGAAAATAATTTTTATGACGTTTCACAAAGCTATAATTTCATTTCTAGTTATTCATGAATTGTCTGAAAACCAGACGTGATGGGGAAAAATGGAGATTATTTTCGAATTCAGCACAAAAAATCTGTTTAGAATCGCCTATCAGATTGAAAACAACAGAAAATAAGTTTTGAAATGCAGAACGGTGTAATCATTCACAATCCTATTCTACATAACAAGAAGTGGAGAAGCGGGAGGGAAATACTGATCGGTGATTGGTCGAGAACAACAGAACTCACAAGATCCAGTGCATCATGAGACTTTTGACAGAACCCGGGAAGTTTGTCGCCCGTTTACACAAGCATCATGTAATAAATATGAAAAATGAACCTTTGAATCGTGTTTACGCAGATAGACTCATGAGAATATAACGTTATCTCCAATTTTCATTTTTTGGAGCGAGTTGTGACACTAACAGACTCTCATGCGGAGACTAAAAGGAAGGCAGAAAACAGAAAAATTGGAGAATGTTGGGTTTGCAGTGAAAGACCTGCCCTTGGGCAGAACACTATGAATGAATGAATTTCAAAAGTTTCTCTTAGAGCTGCACGGTTGCAGATCTCCTTTAAAGACTGAAAAGTAATGAAGACCGTCTGTTGTGTCTTCAAGGCACGTTTTATTTACTGTTCTAACTACAAGAGCCTATAATTTAACAACTCACTAAAATTTACGTACAATTTAAGTAAATATGAGCCGCATATTTCGACCAGATTAACTTTTTATGACAAGAAATATTTTATTTTATGACGAACTGCTGGGAAAGTAGTAATAAAGCTAAAGTAACTGATATTTGAGCTCGAGAAGATCTCCTTCTGTTTTCAAGGCAAAATTGTTATCCCTTTATTATTCCCTTATGTCAGAAAAAATTTCCTTCCCTAACTTAATATTCTCGCGTTCATGTATAAACTAAAATTGCACTTTTTCAATTCAGATTCCTTTTAATTATTGTAAGCCCTTTTCTTTACAATAGTTTTGTAAAAAAAATGTATGTATTTATTTTCCTTCCTTTCCCCTTTTTTGTTCTCTTGATCACCAGATAAATTTATTATCATACACTTTTTATTCTGGATTTTATTTAATTTTCGTATTTTTTTCTCATTTTTATTATTGTTTGATTACATTCCATTTGTTTTATTCTTCCTTACGTTTTCCCTATGAACTATTTGTACTGAGTTGTTTTTATTATACTCTAAACTTTAGATCAGTATTTTACTTTCTTTTTTCTATTATGGTATTAATTTCATGTTGCTTAGTGTCGATTTTATTATGCTATTACTTTTTTGTACTATGTTAGTATTCTGTTCGTTAACGTTTTGTTAAATTTTCACTGCTATTACCATATACTTTGTGATCTGGTAGAGTGTAAGAGAAGGCCCTATGGCCTTAACTCTGCCAGTATAAATAAATAAATAATAATAATAATAATTAATAATAATAATAATAATAATAATAATAATTATTATTATTATTATTATTATTATTATTACTACTACTAGTATTATTATTATTATTATTATTATTATTATTACTAGTATTATTATTGTTATTATTGTATGTATGTATGTATGTATTGACTGCTTATATTTGTGTTATTTATTTTATTGTGCATTACGAATAGATCTACTTTTATTTGTTGTTGAAATACCGAAATCATCTTAAAAGACTGCAACCAAATTTGGAGTACTGCACATTATTTATACTATCATAACAACTTCCGCAAATAAGCCCTCTTTGTTAATTTAATATTTTAGGAGAAAAATTCGCCCCGGCGCCGGGGATCGAACCCGGGTCCTTGGTTCTACGTACCAAGCGCTCTGACCACTGAGCTACGCCGAATTCAATCCACAGCACCGGATCGAACTTTCCTCCTTCGATGTTTCCCTTTGTGGCCTGACTCCAAGTTAGGCATATATATGTTGACGTGTATCCAATGTCAACTGCCATTATACTAGGAGCGCACTCGGCTGAGTGACTTGTTGGCCGGGAATCCGCAGTTATTATGCACAGCTAGCTGAGAGAATATTATAGATATAATAATTTATCCTACAGAATTTATCTGTAATAGTGACACTTAATATTTTAGGAGAAAAATTCGCTCCGGCGCCGGGGATAGACACGGGTCCTTGGTTCCACGTACCAAGCGCTCTGACCACTGAGCTACGCCGAATTCAATCCACAGCACCGGATCGAACTTTCCTCCTTCGATGTTTCCCTTTGTGGCCTGACTCCAAGTTAGGCATATATATGTTGACGTGTATCCAATGTCAACTGCCATTATACTAGGAGCGCACTCGGCTGAGTGACTTGTTGGCCGGGAATCCGCAGTTATTATGCACAGCTAGCTGAGAGAATATTATAGATATAATAATTTATCCTACAGAATTTATCTGTAATAGTGACACTTAATATTTTAGGAGAAAAATTCGCTCCGGCGCCGGGGATAGACACGGGTCCTTGGTTCCACGTACCAAGCGCTCTGACCACTGAGCTACGCCGAATTCAATCCACAGCACCGGATCGAACTTTCCTCCTTCGATGTTTCCCTTTGTGGCCTGACTCCAAGTTAGGCATATATATGTTGACGTGTATCCAATGTCAACTGCCATTATACTAGGAGCGCACTCGGCTGAGTGACTTGTTGGCCGGGAATCCGCAGTTATTATGCACAGCTAGCTGAGAGAATATTATAGATATAATAATTTATCCTACAGAATTTATCTGTAATAGTGACACTTAATATTTTAGGAGAAAAATTCGCTCCGGCGCCGGGGATAGACACGGGTCCTTGGTTCCACGTACCAAGCGCTCTGACCACTCAGCTACGCCGAATTCAATCCACAGCACCGGATCGAACTTTCCTCTCCTTCGATGCTTACCTTTGTGACCTGACTCCAAGTTAGGCATATATACTGTATGTGTTGACGTGTATCTAATGTCATTAATTTTAGAAGATTATTCTTTTAGATATTTCAAACAAAAACGTTTAATACAATTTTACTCGTCTCCGCTTCCTTTTCGAGATAAAAATTGTTTTATATGAAACATTTTATAGCGTATTCTGGAAAAGTCTTTGATTTAATTCCCAATATAAACAGACATGATAACCACCCTATTGGATAATGGTGTGGTAAAGATTAGTACCAAGCATTGCTAAGAACAGAGAATGTTCGCTCGATATAAGTAAACTGAAAAATTAAGAAAGGAGTTGTAAATGTGTCAATTTTGTATTAACTAAGTTAGTCATTAGTTTTTAAAGGTGAAAAAAATACAAATGAATTTAGATGAGGATAGAAGCGACAGACTATAGTAAATGGTGACTGAGTGTAAGGTAAAGAAGTAAGAGGTATGAATCTAAATTATAAGAGCGTCTACAAAAGGTATATCTGTAATTAATGTAATAGTGGCACCGGATACAAAATTGAGGTCCACGTTACATAAATGTAATTGTTGACACGAAATATATATATATATATATATATATATATATATATATATATATATTATATATATATGTGTGTGTATATATATCATATCACATATCATATCTCATATCATATCATTGAAGCGTCCAATTCCAAAACTGTCTAAATCCATTTTTTTTTAAATTGAGATAATGGCGGTTTTGTCATCTACCTACATGTCTCTAGCAATTTTCTAATTAATGTTGTGCCTAATTTTCCTCTTTCCTTCCATAAATAAGCTTCAAATATGACGAACACTGTAAACAATTAGGAAAAAAGTTATCAGTTTTTGGCGTTTCCTGAAAATTGTTAAGAATGGATGTAGACAGTTTTGGAATTGGAGACTTCAATCATATCATATCATATCATATCATATCATATCATATCATATCATATCATATCATATCATGTCATATCATATCATATCATATCTTATCATATATCATATCATATCATATCATATCATATATCATATCATATCATATCATATATCATATCATACCATATCATATCATATATCATATATCATATATTATATATCATATATCATATATCATATCATATCATATCATATCATATCATATCATATCATATCATATCATATCATATCATATCATATCAATTCCCAGTATGCTCAAGTCACTTTAAGAGAGCAGTGTATTATGATAATAAATAATTGAAATAATTTTAGTTTTGTCCTTTAAATGTGCAGAAATTTTTTCCGAACAAATGTAACTTTTCGTTTAGCAGAGGAATTTTAAAATGTTACATTTTGTTTGGATCAAATTTCTGCAGATTTAAAGGATAAAAATAAAATTATTTCAATCATTTGTTGTTGTAATACACTGCTGACTTAAACTGACTGAGCATATTGGGAATTAAATCAATGGCTCTCCCAAAACACGCTATGAAATGTTGCATATAAAACAATTTTTAGCTCGGAAAGAAAGCAAAAACAAGCAAAATTGTATGAAACTTTTCGGTTTGAAATATCTTAAAGAACAACACCCTGAAATTAATTACATTAACTTACGGTTCATCCTGTATAGGGCGCGCAATGGGCAAATGAGTACCTAAATGCAAGGATTCATCGAAGGTCCGATCTTTTGAAGGTGAGCCAGCTCGTTAGGTGCAACGCTTTTCTTAAAACTATGTGAATCTATTTTAACGTAATTTCAGAAGTCATGCAGAGATTTCCTACGAAACATAAATAATTTAAATTATTGTCACTCAACTGGCTATCTCAGTTATTAAATAAAGCATATCACGGGCATATCCTGTAGCCTTAAAATAGCTTATAGGGGAGAGTCGGGTAGTATCGGACATCGGGTAATATCGGACAGTGAGTTTCTTTCATCTACCACACGATGACAGTACCTGATTGACATGGTTACGTTTCTGTGATGTCACATAGAGAAACGTAACCATGTCATTCAGGTACTACCATATGGTGGTAGATGAAAGAAACGCACTGTCCGATACTACCCAATGTCCGATACTACCCGAAAATCCCCTATACAGTAAATCGGATTAGTAATTTAACAGTTACGTTTACCCTACTCTTCCATTAATTTGAAGTTTTGAAATGTATTTCAGCATTGAAAAGTCTGTCCCTCAGAAGCAGCTAGTAGAAAGCTTCTCTTTGAGGTTTGGCTTGGATCTTCATATGGATTTTAGCATATTTTCTCATGAATCTCAATGTAACTGCGCTGATTCAACAGCAGTCGAGCTGCACTACTAAAGTGACATGCAGACTGCGTAATGAAGATGAGTAGGGTGGATAGAATCAGAAACTTATGACTTTGTATTTACTTTCAGTTAAAACAATTTCTGGATTCGCTTCTATACGGACTTAATAATGCAAGAGTGATGCAAGTCCATTGTTAACATAATCCTATATTAAGAACTTGACTTACGTTGTTACACTTACTTGTGATCGGAATAAATTGTAATAGCCTACTGCTATTAACATTTTATAGTTAATTTTAAATTTATATAGGGTAAGTGAAGTTATTAACGCCATTGATTCGAAAAATGGGTTACAACTCACCATAAATACAGACAATAATATTGATTTTTTTTTATCATTTGTAGCTCTTTCTATGAAATGTACTTTCAAAAGTTGTAATTGTGACAAGGGTTCACAACAATACAAGTAAATAAAAGTGTGACGTATACTGGCACCAGGGAGTGTATTTCAGACCTGGCGGACCTTGGCGGCGTCAAGGTACAATTTTTCGAGGCCGGGCGGCGCCAGGACACTTTAATGATTTTCGTATTATCGTCAAATTTTGCATTTATAAAAAGTCATATTTTAGTTATATTTAAACAGTTTCATAGTGAGATCTAGCTACATCGCAAACCTTACTATCTTTATTTCTAAAATTCGCTCCGCAGACCTAACAATCTCCATATCTAAATTCTCTCCGCAGACCTAACAACCTCTATATCTAAATTCGCTCCGCAGACCTAACAACCTCTATATCTAAATCCGCTCTACAAACCAACAACCTCTATATCTAAATTCGCTCCACAAACCTAACAATCTCTGTATCTAAATTCGCTCCGCAGACCTAACAACCTCTATAACTAATTTCGTTCCGCAGACCTAACAATTTCTATATCTAAATTCACTCTGCAGAACTAACAATCTCTATATCTAAATTCGCTCCGCAGACCTAACAACCTCTATATCTAAATTCGCTCCGCAGACCTAATAACCTCTACAATCTAAATTCGCTCCGCAGACCTAACAACCTCTGTATCTAGATTAAAACCCATGTATTTTCGTCTGACATTCCACAAGTATTCCTGCGGAAGTGGTGGTGGTGGTGTTGGTGGTAGTAGGGGTGACAACAAAGACAACTACTTCCGGTACTACCGAAATCACACAGTAAGGGCACTTTTTTATTTAGAAATACACCACTGACTGGTACTATTTTCTGCAGTGAAGGTAATAACGCCATTTATTTTTTTTAAACAGAGAAACATGTTTATAAGCAAAAGTGACAAATATAATATTATGTTATAAAATTATACAACTGTAAATAAATAGGGACAATAAGAAAAGTCGTAATACTCATTATCACGTAACTTTAAAAAATTCAGTCAAGGTCACTGTCACTAAGTGATGCACAACCGTCTTCACATAGTGAACAGACTCTAGTTTTCTTCGTGCTACTCACGTCGCAGGCTTCGTGGTACCACAGTCTATGATATGCAGTCACGAAGCTTGAATTGTGAGGGTGCTAGGAACAATAGACTGTGTCGGTACTATTTCGCATTGTCTGTAATGAGGAGATATTAGCGGTCCTAGTGGTTAGCATCTATCTATGGATGCATATTTACTATATATTGAGCTTCGTGACTGTATATACTAGACTTTGGTGTACTCAAGTTTGGTCCGTTATCCTTAAGTTAGAGACGATTAAATTAACCACTACGTGCTATATCAAAATTTATTCTCGCAGCGAGCTGGCGTTATTACCTGCATCGCAAATTCTATTTGAAATGGATAGTTACCATTACATAATCTTACAAATTTTAAACGCCACTACTCCACTAAACTTATGAACACATATAAACGAATTTGCTCTTAATGGATTGAGGGGAAACCCCGGGAGAACTTCAACCAGGTTACTTGTCCCAATCAGGATTTTAATTCGGGCCCGCTCATTTCATAGTCAGGCATGCTAATCGTTACTTTAAAGCGATGGACTTCACCAATCTTACTTTTTTTCCACCTTCCTCTTCGCTTATTATAGTTGGTCTTGAATATATAAATAATTTATTGAAATAAATTGAAAAATAACCATAATTCAAAAACATAAATTTTCAGAAGAAACAAAAAACTATTTGACATGGGTGTTGTTGATACTTCAAGAATGAAATATATCATGTCATTTCTTAAGTTGTTGCAGAAACTTGGGAAAACTGAAGTACATATATAGGCCTAACTTAAATTGCCTCATAGAAATACATGCGTAAATGTAGGTAATTGTGGACAATGGTTGTTTTAAGAAAAAAAAAATACTCTGTTGTGGCTGAAGTGTGCCTCCCCTTTGATCTTCTTCTTATTTATTATATCCTGTTTCTTCTCCTTTCGTTGCTTATGTTTCTTCTATGGAATTACTTCTGCGCCTAAAAATGACTCCATAACTAACACCACAATTCACGTGCCAAAGTATTTTTCTCTGAGGTGGCTTTTGCCTCGTACGTAAGAAGCAGTACTGCCAATCTACTACAGTTTAAAATTGTATTTATAAATGTTTCATGATGATAGAAATGGAATATTTGTAAATTCTACCATCGTCCTATCTGGACAATGTTTTCACGAAAGAAAAAAAAAATTCTTTGGACTACGGTTGTTTGATGAAAATCACTGAAAATTTCAGCTCCTGTTACATAGGCCTATAGTGTTTTTTTCTAACAACCAATTCAGTATATGGTCCCTATAATACGCTCACCATATGCTTAATATCTCAAATTTTCATTTTTTAGAATATGGCTCTTTTTAAAAAATCTCTTGAATTAAATTCAGCTTTCTTTTCCCTGTAGGAATGAAAAATTTATATTGATTGAAAAACCTGTGATAGCACTATTTAGGTTAGACCTTTTGAGAGTTACAGAGACTGCGAAAATTAACCTTCTTCTGAATATAGCAGTATTTTAAACTGAAAACTCTATCAGTTCAGCTGCATAAGTTATGTTAAAGTAGTTGTGTTATCTGGACTCTGCTACTTGTTATTGTTCTCGGAATTCATGGAAATGAAGTTCTTTTGCAAGTGAAGACCTATAACGGAGTCAAAAAAGCACTCTATAGTCTCTACTAGAAGTATTCTAAAAGTTTGTTTCGCAACAGTGTTTATTGAGCTATTGAAAAGTTTTAATTCAAATCTTTTAAAACTCAAATGTCTATTTCTGAGATATGTTTTTGAATAGAATACTCCTTACTCCAACCTTTCTCTTTATTTCTAAATAGCGACATATAAAGTTTTCATAGTGTTAATTGCACTTTAGATAAAGGTCAAACAAGTTCAGTCTTTTCTATGCTCGTTTTAAAACGTGAAGGTCATTTAGAAAAGAGAATAGGAATCATATTCTGGTGAAATTGAAGGAACTCCGGACTAAGGATAGTAGAAGATACCGAAATACTTGGGGCGAAACTACTTTGAATGCTTCTTTATTTCAAAATTGTATGGTAATCTACTGACTACAGCTAGGCCATTATAATAAAATGGATATCTTTGCATGCTACACTTTATAAGCGCTATTACTTATAAACATGGAAGGAATAAGTTAGTATCTAGACTATGAAAGTGTCACTTTCACAATTAGATGCACCGATAACCAAATTGGATTCATTTTATGAAACGACTAAACCGGAAACGACTTGTTTGTGGCGAGAGATTTGGTAATAGTTTAACTGTATTAACGACAGTAATTTAACGATACGCGAACCCATTTGAGATGCACAAGGGACATAAAACCGCTTGATCTGAAAAAGTAAGTTTTTTATCCAGCCTCGGATGTGATGTTGCCTATTTATCGCCGGCAGACGACATTTTACACAATAAATCCAAGTAAAGTCTTCCGTCACCCATCAATGTATCTACGCTGCACACTTTGTCCCTTTAGCCGGAACTCCCTTCTCGTCCCTTTTTGTTGCATAAAAGACTAGAAACCAGTCTGTCTGATAGTGTCGAATTAACATGCCAATGACTCGAAATAAAACGCAAACTAGTCCAAACGAAATTTATGATGGATAAAAGAGATGTTGAAATAGTTATTTAGAGATACTCCCGTTTACTCTTTCACGATTCCACCCATTCTTAATAATCACCTAATTACCATAGCCACATAATTATGTGTCTGGCGTCGACAACTATTACTATAATAATATATTCTCCGGCATATCTTCATTGGGAACTTAATTGTCTGTTCGACCACTCCTGTGAAATTAAAGAACAGATTAAGAGACTAATGGCCGGTTTCTCCAAGTGTTGTTAGAACATTTAACTAATGTTAAACTCTAAACAGTTTGTTAAATATAATTTTTTCATTGTCTTCAACACTAGTTTGGCTTAAGAGATTGTTAAGTGTTTGTTAACTTTAAATGTAGGATTTTAGAAAGTTAACTCATTTGACAGATAGTTAATATGGCAGATAACACCACAGCTGTTCAAACAGAAATATTGTGAAAATAATATTTTATGACTCTCTTTAAGAAATGTTTCGTGAATGACTGATAACATAACATCTAAAAGACACTTTGAAAAGCTAATAGGCCTATAGGGATGATAATCTTCAAAAGTAAACTGATTTTCATACTGGTTACTCATTTTGATACTGAGCTATTATATATTAAATATTTAGAAAATGTGGGATCTCAACATGGTAAGGTAATTAGAAACGACTTATATACTATGCATGATACTCAATTTGTGACAATGTAGATTTTCAAAACATGTAGGCCGCAAAATTTCACAAGAAATTTAAACCAGATTTGAATATCCTACAAACAGAAATAGGCAACTTATTTCAATACAGCATCTACTATTTACTCTTGACTCTATGATACTGGCTCTTTTCAACTAACTGTAGCCAATGTCAATAGTGTTTCAAAATACACAGTGAGTATTATTTTAAAACGGTTTTAGCAAAAATTGTTTCTTTGAGAAATCATATATTAGCATTAGTACTATAACCTTACTTTGTAATAATATTATTTAATAGTAATCACATACAACTTTCATTTGTCTTCTTCTTTATCAATCATGGCCTACTGTACCAGGTTATGATTTTATACATATTTCATGACTTACTCTACAATACAGAATTTAAAGAATGATATCAACCAATAAAAATTTTCCTTACATGTGCAAAACCAACTGCTATTGAGTGGTTAAAATAGCGTTAACGACTGCTATAGTTAAGTTTTGGTTGTTTTAAACAAAATTATGTTGAAAAAATGGAAAATACATTAACAAAACTTTAAAAATAAACAGGCTGTTAATTTAACACTAGTTACGCTAAATTAAACATTTCTTGGAGAAACTGGCCGTAAATACATATTTCAAAGTAAATGGGAATATCAGGAAATTCACAACAGAGATGGATTCTTTATGCCCATTTAAAAAGACAAAAGTAATCGACGTTAAGAAGATTGCGATATGCACTAAAGAACTGCTCAGTGGAGTGGGTCTGTTGGTCAGTAAATTAGTAATGAGTTGGGAATTGTTAGCGTCATTGGGACTTCTCATCCCTGTGATTAGCGTAATAAATAAAACCCTCGGCAACAGTCCAAATCCCGGTGCATTCCCTGGGGCGCCCCTTCTTAAAATTGGCTGAGTTCACCTGCGTCGAAGCGATGCTCAACCTTCCGTAGAAAACTCGAGCAGGGGGAATCCCCTCGTCGTCCCTGTGAGGCTTACAAGAGGATTAGGGGTATTTGTATCGCGACATTGCCTACAGAGTGGGAGAGGTGAGCAAGTTAATCGGTCTAAGTTACGTATATTTCACATCAGATTCTTCAATTACGTTATAAAAATTTAGCAATCGTCCCACATCGTCTATTAATTGTGGATTTGCCTCTCCTGTCGAAGGTAAAATATTCTCAATAAAAAAGAAAAACTATTACGAATATGATTTTCCATTGAATTACGTATTTGCCATCAATTCACTATCTTGTTACTTTGCGGATTAATTTACCGTTGATTATTAATTTTCATGACCTAGTATTCAAAGGCATATCTAAATGAGATGAATTTTAGTTTTATGAATTCTACGTAGGTCTATTGTTCGGTATTCGTTAGTTGTAAGTCATTACTTGTGTTATATTTTAATTACTGTAATTGTTCCTGAATCATGTATGTAACTTGTAACCGTAAATCATTGCTTGTAATATCTCTTTATTACTCTTAACTGTTTCATTCTTCATGAATTAAATATTAATTTGAAAGTGAAAGTGAAACTTTGTTTTATTAATTTACTATTGATTATCTTTTTAAGATTGTAATTTACTCTGAAGCGGTTAGACATTCTTGTATACCTTTTACATTGATTATTCCTCAAACATCTCATTAATCTTCAACAGGAGCTATTCTTTGACTAATGTGCATGCTTCTACATAATTCATGAGAATTGTAACTGTGACCACTATTTTATATTAACACTTTACTATTGTTTATTGGTTATAAAATATGTATTTTGATGCCAACTATAACCCTAATATACCTCAGGATGAAATAGGGTTTATTAAATTGGATAATAAATAATACTAATAATAATAATAATAATAATAATAAATAATTTTCTGTGATTCAAGAAATAAAATATTAGGCTAATTTTTTAATTGTATGACATAAATAAATATGTATGTAATTTTGCTAACATTTTCTATCTTACTGTATATCCACTATAAGGAAAGCTATTTCACCCGAAGTATCTTATTAGGGTTTTAGTTGAAGACATTGCAGCAATTTATATGTATGTACACGCTAATGAAAACTAAACCTATGTCAGTATACTAACTTAAAATAAGTGGTAATAACTAAAACTACTCACTACAATATCTGTGAATGCTTAAGTGCTGTATAAGATGAATTGAAGAGTGTGATCCCCAAACTCGCTCAGTCCATTTGGCCATTTTTAGGATATGTATCTGTGTGTGCATGCGTGCGTGTTTATGTACTGTATGTATGCATATATGTATGTATGTATTTTTAGTAGGTTATTTTACGACGCTTTATCAACATTTTTGGTTATTTAGCGTCTGAATGGGATGAAGGTGATAATGCCGGTGAAATGAGTCCGGGGTCCAACACCGAAAGCTCATATTGGGTTGAGGGAAAACCCCGGAAAAAACCTCAACCAGGTAACTTGTCCCGACCGGGAATCGAACCCGGGCCACCTGGTTTCGCAGCCAGACGCGCTAGCCGTTACTCCACAGGTGTGGACTGTGTGTATGTATGTATGTTAACTTATATGTATGCATTGTATGTAGTTATTTATTTTTATTTATTCATTCATGTATTTAACTATTTGTCTATTTATTTATTTCTCTATTAATTTATATTATTTATATATTCACCTGTTTGTCTGTTTGTATGTTTATTTATTGTACTAAATTACAATTTATTTATATGCATACTCGCAAACGTACATAATATCACAAAAACAGTTCTAAAAATACATAAAATTAATAATTTTTCCAAATAATCCAAATGAACTTATATTACATTTATGCACTCGTGATAAAAGAAAAATAGAATAAGAAGCATTTCCTGCGGACCTCTGGAAAAATAACTAATGAAGATACTAGTGAAGTGCTTTGTGTGGAATGTGGCATTGTATTGGGGCAGAAACATTGACATTACGACGAAGTGAAGAGAGACGAATAGAAGCATTCGAAATGTGGACATGGAGAAGAATGGAACGTGTGAAGTGGACAGACAGACTAAGAAATGAAGCTCTGTTGGAAAAAGTGGGTGAAGAAAGAATGATGCTGAAACTGATCAGGAAGAGAAAAAGGAATAGGTTGGATCACTGACTGAGAAGAAACGGCCTACTGAAGGAAGCACTGGTAGGAATGGTGAACTAGAGCAAGATATCAGATGACAGACGACATTAAGATATATTATGTGCGGAGACAAAGAGGAAGGCAGAAAGTAGGAAAGATTGGAGAATGCTGGGTTTGTAGTGAAAGACCTGCCCTTGTGCATAACACTACGAATGAATGAATATGATGTTTTAATTTTTCCACATTTGTATCAGATGATTTGCATTAAATTATAATAATTTTCACTTATAACTCTATGTATATTTTTAAGAAGATAAACGTTCAGTAATATATACCAATTTCATTAAACACAACTTTACAGATATGAATTTATATAACGGATTCTTTTTATATCAATAATTCATTCTCAGACCTTGGACCTACAAAAGTCTCCCGACTTACTAACTTTTACCGAGCGTACTGACCACCCTCTTTCTCTTATCTCGGCCGCCTTGGCATCACTCTCTCCTACATTTTCCGGCCGACAGTGGCGATTAATTAAAGCTTAATAATTAAATGACACTGTGGGAGCCGAGTGCATCCGTGGCTTTGAATAAGGCAGTTTGTTTTTGTTGGACCAAGTTGTGTCAGCGCTCCACAGCCGCAATGGAAACCCTGGGAATCCGGGATAGTTTGAGGTAATTTTCTTGCATGCTGCGTTCGGTATATTAAAGGAAAATACATCAGCTAACCTTGTGCAAATAAAAGTAACTTTAATGTAATTGTAGAAAATTCAAGATTAGTAGCTAGTAATAAGTACAGTTGTGTAAACCTTTTATGGAAATTAAGCTGCAGAAATTTACCTCATTACAAAATAGCGTCCAACTCATGAACAAATAATGATAGATCTGCTATTCTTTTTGGTTATGTTATAGATAATTTGAAAGTGTGAATATAGCTTTCCCAAGAAAAACATGTAAATAGCTTGCTACTTCATAAATTTTGATGGAATATACAACCTTTACTCTATCGGAATGATGTTGTTGTTACGAAAAATTGTTGAAGGTTAGGATAAGCTCGCGGACACCAAGGCCACTGTTAAGAGTATATTTTGCTACGTCTGAATTTTGAAGTGGACGACAACTAGTCGACAAATTTTGCCTGAAGCCTCTAACATGGATACTTAACTTCAGAGAGAAGACGTCCTAAGAAAAGTGTATCTACCTTGAAAATCCTTTGGCAGTGTCTCAATCAGCGAATCTTGAATCTAATGAATACATATCTTCTTAGATGCGAAAATTGGTGTGGAGGTAAATAACAGAATCAGTAATACAAGTCATGTATACTACCAACTGAATCCACACACACTCACGCACACACACACAACACACACACACAGACACGCACTACAGAAATTTAGCATTCAACAAAAAGGAATGGGAGACACCGAGATGCGCCACGGTGACTTCAGCTGACCTCCGACATAGTGCGCCACGACTTCCAGTCCGAGAAAATGTTAGAAGCGCCACGATTTCAAATTCAAGATAGTGTTAGGTGCGCCAAGATTTCATAATTGCCTAGACAAGAAGCATTTCGGAAGACGGTCAGCTGCTGTATGCGCCTTAGCATATCTGGTATGTGACGTCACAAGCTTGTACAGTAGAACCAATCAGAATCAGTCTATAACAAGTACTTCCCGAATTCGTTTGTTCACGTGTGAATGTTTCAATACATTGAATAAGTAAAACTACATTTACTGTTTGTGTTTAAGCTAAATAAATGCAATAAGAGACTGTAAAAAGACAAATATTACACAGGCAGGTGCGGAATATAGTGTCTAAGGTGTATAATTATTTTAAAAACGTTGAAGAGCAGAACGCTGCCGGCCATCTTAATGCTGGCTGCAACGTTGCCAACGAGCAAGAAACGACTGCAGAAGCATGTGGTATAGAATTGAAAACCGTGCAAAGAATATTGTTAGTGAAGGAAAGAGGGTTTGTTTGATGTCATGCTTACAGTAATCAACGACTAATGTTATTATTGTCTTTTGATAATTTAAATTCTCTCCTGCGTTATTTGTATTGCACGTGCTCGTGAAGTACGATATGGCAAAGTTGTACGCTGCCTTGCTCTCTCTATCTGTCTTTCTCGGCGCAAACGCTAGCTGACTACCGCCTTCCGAGTTGCCGTCGACTTCTAATGACATATAATTTTCCTTTCAACCTCACCAGATTTAGGACTGGCTGAAAAATTACCCACTTTGTATTAGTTAAAATGCTTCAGCGATTTTTTTGTCCATATTGATATGTTGTTTATTATAATTTGTGAAGTTTAGAGCATCTGTTTTTATGAGATAATTTTTTTAATAAAATCTGTTTGTGTTATTCTGATTTCATCGTACTCTTATTTCAAAATCGTAATATACTTGTGTTTGTCACAGTCTTTATGAATCCTCCTCACTGATACATGCTGATGACTGCTTTTGATTTTTACTTATTATGTTGTTTGAAATTGCAATAGGGTGTTAGATATGTTGGGATGGCTATGATAAAAGTAAGAATTGAGCTTTGAATGGAAAGATTCTACAGCATTTGTGGTTTCTTTCATCTCTGTACAGAGTACGATTGCCCACATTCTGGGGTGGAAGAGAAACTTGGCTTCTGAAGCAATACAATTCTCGAATATGTAATTGAAAAAGGAATTTATTCTGTCTCCTTCAGATTTGCTAGCCATTAAGTCATATGTAAAGCACTCATCAGTGTCTTCAATTTGTAGAAATGGAAGTCCAAAACAGTAGCCCAGAAATATACGAGAGTCACGCCAACTTAAAACATATTTAGGTGCCGTGGCGCACTTAGATATTGTACCTGCAGTAATTGCTCTATATATTGCATTCCATAATATCTGACATGAGAAGTAAACATTGCCGGCAGAGGAGAAGGGAAGGATAATTGCTATTGAACCAATGGCAGCAGTGTCATTCCACGTTTATCTTGAAGTTGTGCGGTCTGAAGCATTCTATCCCCGATCAACTTCAAGACAAGCGTGGAATGAGAACTCTTCCATTGGTTGAATAGCAATTATACTTCTCTCCTCATCTGTCGGCAATGTTTACTTCTCCTATCAGACATTATGAAACGAAATATAGTCTGGTGGCGCTGCTGAAATGTTTACCAATGAACATTTGAGGATTAAAACCCCAACCGTAACGCACATGGTATACACACAAAGGAATGTCTTCTCACAGAGCGGTGTAATAAAGTAGTTGAAAGGAGTCTAAATATAAGCAGTTGAGATATCATCAGAAGTGTGCAAATCAGACAAGAATAAGAGCAGAACCGATTGATTGAATACACTAAAGAAAAGATTAATATCATTGAAGCTTATTTTGCGAATGAACATAAATAGGAAAACTACGCAAGCGATGGAAACGAAGTCGGATGTAAAGAAATTGTAGGGAGATAACTGGTTCAGAGGGATATATAAACACAAAAATAACAACGAGGATAGTAGGTCCACGAAGTAAGGAGCATGATCATGAATGGGATGGAGTACAGAGAGTAGTGGAAAGAAAACCCTGTTGCATTAAGAGAATAAAAGGGAAGTCAAAAAAGAAACAGAAATAATCATTACTTACTGGTTACTTGTTCTTCATCCAAACTGTCACACTGTAACAAAAATAACAGAATTTATTAATTCTTATATAATTTTATTGTTATCGTAGTGTCTTTGATGGTCGAAGACATATATTTATGACACCCTGTAGATAAATGAATACATTTTTATGATTCATAGTAACAACACTAATTAAAAATGTACTCCGTTCACAATCGACAAAACTGTAGCAAACTAATATTCGATAATGTTAACCTTCATACTTATTTAGAGTGTTGCAAAAGGAAATAACTGAAAACAATCAGAGCAAAACCAAGAGCTTTATCTTGTTATCCTTGCATAGCTACATGCTACACATGGCGTCTGTCATTCATCACTGCCTACTTTTGTTTTAGTTGGTTATTTTACGAATCTTTATCAACTGCGTGGTTTTCTAACGTCTAAGTGAGATGAAGGTGATGATGCCAGCGAGATGAGTCCAGAATCCAGCGCCGAAAGTTACTCTTAGTGGGTTGAGGGAAAATCCCGGAGAAAACCTCGACCAGGTAACTTGTCCCAACTAGGATTGTTGTTGCACAGTCAGGTATGCTAACCGTTACTCCACAGCAATGGACTCACTGCGTACTGCATATAGTCAATGAATTTTTTTGTATTTATGCATTGCTCATACTCCTCCGTTCATAAAGTTTCCGGAATATATTTTTTTCGCCGAAATGAGTAATGATATGTGCTATATCAAAATTCACATTTAAATTAAAAAGTAATATTCTAGTTCATGGAAATGCTTGTTGAACATCTGTCACGTTGCACAACTTCCGCTTAACCCATGACATATAATAAGTGTGACTATGCTGTTGTAAAATTGACATTTAATATGTGATGTATTTATTATTATTATTATTGTTATTATTATTATTATCATCACTATCACTATCATCATTGCTATCTCTGTTTTTCTTTCTTTTTTTTTTTTTTCTTGTATTAGGTCGATGAGAGTTCTATAGTGTTCTTTTGACCCTGTTGACCCTATATAGGACTTTAATTTAATTTGTATTATTTTCATCAGTGTTTGTATTTCTTTTTTGTATTTATATGTGCTATCTGGTAGGATGTATGACCTTAATCCTGTCAGATTAAATAAATAAATATATAAATAAATAAGTAAATATATGAAATGAAATGAAATGAAATGATTAGCCTAAAAGTGTTCCGTTAAGGGCAAAGGCCTCCTCCTATAGAGGGAGAGCTCTATTTGTCTCACGCGGTGAGCTACTCCGCCTAAGAGATGTTTACATCCTTGGAATTGTTCACTTGGTTCACATTCTGCACTGTTTGATATTGTTCGCTTGTTTCTGTCGCACTGGTTTTAGGCGCTGTTCACTTGTCTTCTTAGGTTTTTCCAGTCTTCCCTATGTCTTGCTCTGCTTGTCCAATGGCTTATATATATATATATATATATATATATATATATATATATTTCTGTTTCTGGTGTTGGCATTATTCATGACGTCACTTCCGTAGAAGTTTCACGTTAATCGATATTATTGTTGTTGTATTGTAACTGGCTGTTATTGTTTGTGTGATATTCGTTCGTCACATTACAGAATGGCGTGCTAACGAGAAAGACAGGCTACGGCGCGACGTCACATTGTTAGTCCTAACATGGCCAATATTGAACAAGTTTATATATAAATGCACGTTTAACGTGAGATTAATATAGCAATTCCTTTGTTTTTCAGAACTTTGAACATGTATTTATATTAGGCGATTGTCAAAATGACCATGACTAGACCATGATAACCACGTGACTCCGATTCGTGCCGAAGGCTGTCTTTCTCGTTAGCCACGACAGAATGAAGGCCGTATAAGTACCAAAGACGACCTTCAGGAAAACGTTTATGCCAGGCATAGACCTGCGTTTTTTTTTTTTTTTTTTTCATTGTTGCTTCACAATAAGTTTCTTCAAATATTATTAATGTCTCTGAAGAAGATTAATTGTTCTGTATCCCACATTCTGAAATTCAACGAACTATTAACACACACACACAACAATAACCAGTTGCCTCACAACAACAATGACTATGATCATAAAACTTCTACGAAAGTGATCTTATGAATGATGCCAACATCAGAAACAGAAATAAGCTTATACAACTTAACATTTTTCATTCCGGGGGAGAAAAATGTATTCCGGAAACTTTTTGAACCGAATAGGCGTATGTATATTATTTCCATTTTGTTTATAGTCGACATTGAATCTGACATGTGTTAAATATTTAACTATGACTTCAACGTTCCAATTCATGATTTCTACGAATTCTAGTTGAAAATTTTATATTTTTTTACTGGATCTTAATTTGGGGACGATATTTCTGTTGTCTGCAGTTACATCCTTCGTTTCCCTCAGAAAGTCTTTACATCTTGACATCACTTCAAACGCAAGCACGGGATAAATTACTGCTGCTTTTGGCTTTTGTTTGTACTTTTAAGTTTGTTTCGTTAGTTGGGTCGTCATTTCAAGCGTATCAGTTCTTTCTTTTTTTTTTTTTTTTTTTTACAGGAAATACGTAATTTAATTTGTGAAGCTAATTTGATGAGAGCCCCAGCCGGACTACTATACAAAGCGAAGTAAAAGTTGTTACTTGATGGGCTTTAGCTTAGTTCGTAACGGTGGGCCCCGTTGCCATTAGGTCTCAAGTTCATCTCTCATATCCCGTTTTAAATTCTTCTTCCCATCTCCTCCAGTAATTTCATTTGTAGCCGTCACACACTTTTCTCATTCCATGTCCATTTACTGCAGCAAGGTTTGTAAAGTTTAAATATCATATTGAACTAACTACTGGACATTTCACAAAAAATGTAATTTTGTACAACTTTAAACGTAAACTGAATTTCAATCGTGAATCTTGAGCAAAATTGACTATGCCGCTCATTCTCTTCATGACTACCTATCTTCATTTTCTTTTACCTTTCTTTTCTATTTCTTAATCTTTCTTTCTTTCCTAGCTTCTTTCATTTCTCTTTCCTTCCTTCTTTTTTCTTTCTTTCTCTCTTTCTATCTTTTCTTCTCACCGTCTTTCTCCCTTTTCTTCTTTCTTTTCTTCCCCCTTTTTTCCTTCCCTCTTTCTTTCTTTATTTCTTTTGTTCTCTCTTTCTTCCTTCCCTCTTTCTTCCTTTATTTATTTTCTTCTCTTTCTTTCTTTTCTTCTCTCTTTCTTCCTTAACTCTTCCTTTATTTCTTTTCTTCTCTCTTTCTTTCTTTTCTTCTCTCTTTCTTTTTTCCCTCTTTCTTTCTGTATTTCTTTTCTTCTCTCTTTCTTCCTTTCCTCTTTCTTTCTTTATTTCTTTTCTTCTCTCTATTTCTTTTCTTCTCTCTTTCTTTCTTTTCTTTTTCTTTATTTCTTTTCTTCTTTCTTCCTTCCCTCTTTCTTTCTTTCTTTTCTTCTCTCTTTCTTCCTTATTTCTTTTCTTCTTTCTTTCTTTCCTTCTCTTTTTCTGCCTTCCCTCTTTCTTTATTTATTTTCTTCTCTCTTTCTTTCTTTTCTTCTCTCTTTCTCCCTTTCTTGTATCTTTCTTTCCGGGTTCGATTCCCGGTCGGGGCAAGTTACCTGGTTGAGGTTTTTTCCGGGGTTTTCCCTCAACCCAATATGAGCAAATGCTGGGTAACTTTCGTTGTTGGACCCCGGACTCATTTCACCGGCATTATCACCTACACCTCATTCAGACGCTAAATAACCTAAGATGTTGATAAAGCGTCGTAAAATAACCTACTAAAAAAAAAATCTGTATTTCGTTTCTTCTCTCTTTCTTCCTTCCCTCTTTCTTTCTTTTTGTCTTTTCTTCTTTCTTTCTTTTCTTCTCTCTTTCTTTTCTTCTCTCTTTCTTCCTTCCCTCTTCCTTACTTTGTTTCTTTTCTTCTTTCTTTCTTTTCTTCTCTTTTTGTTTCTTTCCTTCTCTCTTTCTTCCTTCCCACTTTCTTTCTTTATTTCTTTTCTTTCTTTCTTTCTTTCTTTCTCTCTCTTTATTTCTTCTCTTCTTTTTTCTTTCTTTCTTCCCTTCTTTCTTTCTTCCTTGCGTTCTTTGTTACTTCCTTTCTTTCTGTCTATATTTCTTTCTTTAACCTATATGTTGGATCCTTTACCAAGAGCCATGGGGATCCTGAAGAAAATTGGTACGGATTGGAAAGAGAGAAGGCTGTTCAGTAATCTCTAAATTAAAGAACAAGTGAAGAAATGTCAGAAGGAAGTGAAATAGTAAGAGGAGTACGAAAAGGATGCCCTTTATCACCTACCCTGTTCATCATCTACTTGGAGGATTTAGTGAAGAACGGTTTTCAATAACATGGGAGGGGTGATAGTAGCAGGAAGAAGAATGAATTGCATAAGATTTGTTGATTTATGGCGTTGTTAGCAGAAGAGATGATACTAAGGGACATGCTACTGGAGCTAAATGACAGCTGTGAGTAATATGGTATGAAAATAAATACAAACAAAACGAAGACCATGGTTATCGGAAGAAAAATAAAGAAGGTGAACATGCGAATTCTAAACTAGGCAGTGGAACAAGTCGACAGCTTCGAATACTTGAGGTACACTATAAACAGTAACATGAGCTGCTGTCAGGAAGTCATAAGGAGGATAGCAATGGTAAAGAAAGCTTTTGATAGAAAAAAGAGCATTTTCTGCGGACCTCTGGAAAAAGAACAAAGGTGGAGACTAGTGAAGTGTTTTGTGTGAAGTGTAGCATTGTATGGGACAGAAACATGGACATTACGACGAAGTGAAGAGAAGCGACCAGAAGCATTTGAAATGTAAATATGGAGAAGAATGGGCGTGTGAAATGAACAGACGGAATATGAAATAAAACTGTATTGGAAAGAGTGGCTGAAGAAAGAATGATGCTGAAACTGATCAGGAAGAGAAAAAGGAATTTGTTGGATCACTGGCTGAGAAGAGACTGCTTACTGAAGGATGCACTGAAAGGAATGGTCAACGGGAGAAGAGTTCGGGGCAGAAGAAGATATCGGATGATAGACAACATAAAGATACATGAATCATATTATGTGGAGACTAAGAGAAAAGCAGAAAATAGAAATGATTGAAAAATGCTGGATTTGCAATGAATGATCTCCCCTTGGACTATGATTGAATTATTCAGGATTGGCCAACGTACCAACTCTCTTGCTTCATTACAGTACTATTAAAATGTTTCAACTATTTCTCGAGCAGAACTTATCTATCTATCCTCTTTTCCCGCTATATTTATTTGTAACTTAATTTACTTGCGTCCCTCGTTTCGTATACTGTACTCAGAATCCAATTAGTGTTCCTTCCGAAGCAATCGCCAGGGAGTTAAGCGGAGTTTCCGCTTTGAAATAACACCGGCAGCCTGAGCTTTCCGTTATGTAAAAGACTGCCAAGAATTTCGCTGGACTGTAAACTGATTATAAGTTTACTCTGTCGTGTAAATATTATGAATGACACTTGAGTTAGAGGAAATGTCTTCTTGTACCAAGTACCAAGTACAAAAATGTGTATATTAAACACTCTAAACTTAATATGGAAGTTTAATACACGCCCTTCATCTTGCCTTTAGTGTGAAAGCCTTTACTTCGCTTAGCAGCAGGTATGGGGGGATTAAGCAGGCATTAACGTGTCGTGACAAGGTCGTCAAAGAGTTGTAATAGAAATGGATGCATTATAGAACACAAGCGAGCTTACTATACAAGATTCCGTCCTCTATGGGATTGGATTTTATAAGAAGCGTGCAAGAGAAGGTGATTTACAATGTACTACAGTAAAACTTTGCTAAAACGTACCCTCTATAAAAAAAGAAACCTGCACAAACGAAAAATAAATTTGGGAACGGAATGATTTCCTATGTAAAATAATACTTTAAAACGGGAAAGTGCCTAACGCGAAAACGGAATCATTTTTGGGCACCATTTAGGTAAAAAACCGACTAAAACGGATCATTTTAAGCGTAACTGTTGCTAAATTCTTTCAAACCATTTTTAATTTCGCGATAATAGGGATATCCTGAACTAGCACCAACAGATAGCGCGCGTGTACTTTGAGGGATGCGCTTTGCGTGTGCATTTGTTTTCCCATATATAAACATTGAGGATTTACGTAGTCTATTTGTATATTAAATACTCTTAAAAACAACTCAAAATGTCAAATTTTTGTTGTGTTCCTATATGTAAAAACCAGGGAAAGCTTTTTGCCTTCAATCAGGTCCCGAAAGATTCTGAATATATTTTTCAACCTTAAAAAGTATAACTAATTAAATTACGCCTATTAAACAAAAATAACTACTTCACATAAGGAATTGCTGGCTACAGATTCATTCTGGAAGAGGGCAAAGAAAAAAAATAATAAAAACATATGCAACCTCGACAGCAAGCTATGTTAGCTTAGATTGTATTCAGTACTTGTAGGAGTCCCCGAAGTTTACGACTTCATTTTACAATGGAAGATACTTAGCCTACAGTAAACTCTCGATGAACTGGGATGTTTATTATCTAGAACGATCCGTAGCGAAAAAAAAAATATATAGGCCTATAAATATTAGACTATGCAACTTATTGAAACCATGTTTTAACTTCAAATTTTCAGAATCATCATACATAGTATTCAAAACTGCATGTCCTTAACCTACAAAACGCACGAATAATAGTGATACTACTGCGATCATATTGTATCATCCTATTAAAAATTGCGTTTGTTCTTTCTGCAATTACAGAAAAAATGTACGAGGAATTCAAGCCCCATAGTCCCTTCCCTATAAAAAAAAAGACATTGGTGGCTGCATATCCCGTTTATTGCGTACGGTACCTACTTAACAATACTTAGGATGATTAAAGAGGCAATATTCACCATCGACAAAGATCCTTCTTTTTTATTCATGCACCTCGTTCTCAAACTTCTCGTTTAGGTTCGTGAAAATTCAATTTACTCGTATTCTATATTCTGCATACTGAAGATTTCGCCATCCGTCTCTTAAGGGGGATAGCACAGTATTATAAAAGTTTACGCTATCATTTATTGTAAATTAAATTAGATTATGAAGTAAGAAAATACTGAATTATATTAGGCCTAAATTATACTAGGTTATACAAAATAATTATAAGTATAATTTTGACACGCACAGAAAACCAACAAGCGGGAGAACGTAATGACATAATAGAGCCCTATGGCGCATGGAATGCTCCTGCCATCTAACGATAAAACTTCGCATAAGATATCCCTATACTGTAGGAAGCATGATATAATTTTTTGTGTGACTGTACATGCAATGATCTGGAAGACTTTCGCTATTCTTTTCCAGGCGTTGGGGGTGAAGCTTTTCTAACCATGTCACTATTCTGTGCTTATTGTCAAGGACCCGGGCAGGTTACTGACCTCCTGTACCGTTACTTCTTCCAACCCTCTTGTATTTTCTTTCATTTATTCTCAGTTTTGTGCTACCAAGCCAATACAGTGATAAAGGACAGTGCCAGTAGAATAAAACTGTGAATAATTGTAGTGTAGTGTCAATTTAGTTTCACATTTCCGTTTATTTTTTTCGAGTTTTGTGTTAATATGCCAATACAGTGTTAAATAACAGTGCGAATAAAGTAAAACTGTGCGATTTAATAAAACAAAGCGTAGATGGCCAGTTCTATCGTGGAAGAGTGGCTTCGTAATTTTAATGGAGCACTAAAACGTCAAGGTCGTAAGGTCATACTGTTTTTAGACAATTCTATCTGCCATCCAAGGATTGATTTGTCTAACGTGAAGTTAATCTATTTTCCATCAAACACAACTTCAGTTACACAACCGATGGATCACTGCGCAATTTACACTCTGAATTGATGCAGGACGCGAAGGAAATTCTACAACGTTCTCTTCAAGAAAAAAGTCGCGGCAATGCATTATAAAATAAATGTGAGGGCCCAAAAAACTAGGGCGCAGAGAGAGGGAGAGAGAGAGAGAGAGGCTACAATTACGTAAGTTAATAATTATGAAAATAAATTCACTTTGCATGCACTGTGCTGTAATAACTTTTATTTCAAATTATTTCTTCATTGTGTTCTTCCTAGAGTGAGCATATTGCAGTAGTCTATTCTTAGTTTTGTCAAAACTCAACCCTTTGTGAAACGAAAACCTGTATAAAAAAAAGTCTGGCTGGAACGATCGTGTTTCGTTTTAGGGACGTTTTACTGTACAAGCAGAATATCACAAGTTAAGGGCCCAGCCATTGGACAAAAAGAAATTACGAAATGTATGAACATAATAGATGAACTTTGTAATTTCGTTTTAACTGAAACATTCATGACTAGGCAAATGAGTAATTTTCTTTCATTTATTATTTCGATTATAATGTATGTATTATTTTTCTTCAGAACCTTTTTTATGTAATGTTACAATTATTAATTTAAATAAAATTGAAATAGGAAAATCACCATTTAAACGTTGGAAGGACCAATTGAAGACCTTCCCGGAATGAGGGTGTAACCGCTTCAGCCGAATTGATTCCCAAACTTCCGAATTGATACCCAGTTATCGAAGTTATCCCGTATTTACAAGGAATCAAGTACTGCACACAGTTTCCTTGTAAACAGGTATGGTTAAAAATGTGTCACATAACCAAAACGGCTAATTGCTCCATTGTGTCAGATTTGTGAATAAAATTAACTAAATGACTGCAAATAATTACTTAAATTTGTGGAGGAACTTCCAACAAAAGCTTCAAATAATCAAAACAGCTAATTGCTCAGCTACTGTAATTAATCATTTGCTGTTCAATATAGATCTACTGCTCTTTCTCTTGTTCTTTTTTTTTTTTTTTTTTTTTTTTTTTTTTTTTTTTTTTTTTTTTGCTCTCTTCATTTCACGTGAAGTGAAAAATGTTCGGATGAGGTGAATAGAATTCTGCATTCAACTTACTGTGAAACGTTTAACAACAATTTTTAGTGCGTTCCGTGTTTGAACTAAATGCTGTCCACATTAAAGGTGGAAATTCGCAATTTTCTTCGATGAAGGTATCCAGTAAGTAATAAAAAAATTCATCCAGCTTTTCATTCACGGGTTTACGAGCCATAAGATCAAAAATGAAAGAGTCTGCTACTTGTTCAACCGGTGGAAGTACGGGTAAACCAAATATACATTTTAAAAGTCTCCCTATGTCAGACTCGTTATTTTTAAACTCATTTGACAAGCCCACAGCATTTATTTTCCTCCACCAACGTTGCGCCAAATGGAGCCTGCAGCCTTTTAATATAGTTTCTGGCCAAACTGGGAGATCTGCTGAGTGAATGCTTTTCTCAAAATCAACCAAACCAACATCAGGATTTGTATGATTTTTTAGTACTTGAAGAGCTATTTTGTATTTTTCGACAGTTTTACTTGGCAGGAAGAAAAAACCAGAGGAACGTAATGATTATTCCTTGATCTATGCATTATGAAAATCTGATAAAAAAAAAGCGATATAAGTACAAGATTTGAACGTCCCATCTAAAAATAGAGTTTTCATTTTCAAGAGAACATCCATATTGCTTACACATGTTAATGCGACACTGTTTTCTTCTGGATCATTCATCCAAAGGGAATCAACTCGGACGTAAGGTAAACATAGGTAGAAATCAAATCGGGAATCAACTCGGACGTCATTCATGAGGATTTGGGAATCAATCCGGACGCAGCCGGTGTAAACAAATCTATAATACACGTTTCGGAAGAAAGGAAAATAATTTCAGGGACACATTTCGTTAGGTCTAAATTTACCAGCAGAACCATTTGACTAATGAAGGATACAAGTTTATTCTGCTATTGGAAACAATAATTTATTATTATAAATGATTGCTTCAAAATTACTTTTCCAACGAAGTCATATATTTCATTAATTTGATGTTACATTCTTCTTCTGTGGAGATCTTCAATTTTAAATATTTGTTCTGAAGATGAAAAGGTTCGCTAAGACCAATATTTGACGTTGATAATGATTACGATAATAATAATAATATAATAATAATAATGATAATAATAATAATGATAATAATAATAATGATAATAATAATAATAATAATAATCATAATGATGTCAAAAAATCTGAAAGTTAGAATTTATAAAACAGTTATATTACCGGTTGTTCTGTATGGTTATGAAACTTGGGCTCTCACTTTGAGCGAGGAACAGAGATTAAGGGTGGTTGAGAATAAGGTTCTAAGAAAAATATTTGGGGCTAAGAGAGATGAAGTTACAGGAGAATGGAGAAAGGTACACAACGCAGAACTGCACGCATTGTATTCTTCACCTGACATAATTAGGAACATTAAATCCAGACGTTTTAAATGGGCAGAGCATGTAGCACGTATGGGTGCACCCAGAAATGCATATAGAGTGTTAGTTCAGAGACTGGAGAGAAAAAGGCCTTTGAGGATAATATTAAAATGGATTTGAGGAAGGTGAAGATATGATGATAGAGACTGGATTAATCTCGCACAGGATAGGGACCGATGGCGGGCTTATGTGAGAGCGGCAATGAATCTTTGGGTTCCTTAAAAGCCATTTGTAAGTAAGTAAGTAAGTAGTTATTGATGCAATAATAACAGCAAGGAAAAATAAGAGTTGATATTGCAAAAGAAACTAACAGGTATAATAAAATAAATATGAATAGGGCATGTAGCACGTATGAACGAATCCAGAAATGCATATAGAGTGTTAGTTGGGAGGCCGGAGAGATGAAGACCTTTGGGGAATCCGAGATTTAGATGGGAGAATAATATTAAAATGGATTTGAGGGAAGTGAGATATGATTGTAGAGACTGGATTAATCTTGCTCAGAATAGCGACCCAATGGCGGGCTTATGTGAGGGCGGCAATGAACCTCCGGATTCCTTAAAAGCCATAAGTAAGTAAGTATTTAAGTAAGTAAGTAATAATAATAATAATAATAATAATAATAGAACTGCACGCATTGTATTCTTCACCTGACATAATGAGGAATATTAAATCCAGACGTTTGAGATGGGCAGAACATGTATGAGCGAATCCAAAAATGCATACAGAGGCCAGAGGGAAAAAGACCTTTGGGGAAACCGAGACGTAGATGGGTGGATAATATTAATATGGATTTGATAGTAATGAATCTCCGGGTTTCCGTAA
This sequence comes from Periplaneta americana, assembly GCF_040183065.1. Lineage (NCBI taxonomy): Eukaryota > Metazoa > Arthropoda > Insecta > Blattodea > Blattidae > Periplaneta > Periplaneta americana. The sequence continues at coordinate 95,089,288 of NC_091117.1, forward strand.
AAGCTATTTGTTAGTAAGTAATAATAATAATAATAATAATAATAATAATAATATAATTGAAGCTGTATATTGAATATTTTAATTAGTTCACTGTTATTACTGTTGTTTAGTCAACTGTCCGAAGACAGATTTGAACCTCTTAAGTCCTAAAAATAAAGCACCAGTTATGAGACAACTAAGCCAGAAGATAACGGGGTAGGGTGGTTAGTTTCTTTCTCCCTCTATTGCATACATAGCCGACTATAAATAGCTACATATTAGGCCTACACTAGTCAGACTTCAGATGTATAGACCTAGAAACAATATTGTTCTTCCTCTGATACACATCGTCGAGTAAGGTGTAACGCCTGATAATAGATGTACATATCAGCCAGAACCTCAATGAGAGGTAGTTATTATTATTATTATTATTATTATTGTTATTATTATTATTATTATTATTATTATTATTATTATTATTATTATTATAAATTAAATATACTTGTATTTTTTTAATGTCACTTGTCACTCGTTGTCGTAGTTGTAGTATATTTTGCTTCCGCGATAATCGTATTAAAGTTTCCGAAGCAGAAATGAAGTGATAACTTGATATCAATGAAGTGGATCTGTCTGAATTCAGGGCACACAAGTTGCATGTATTATATAGGCTTACACTGTATGAATGGTGTACGTAATCAAAAGTATAAAAATGCTTAATTAAATTGTATATATTAACCCCACTGCAAATGATGCTTTGTAGGATATTTCATAACGAAATTACATTTTTTCAAAGCTGTGGATAAAATTTGTATGGAAACATCCGCATTAGCGATACAGTGCAGTGAGGATCCTATTTCCAATTATGCTCTAATCCTGTTTACTCATTGATGGAATGAGCGAGGCTCTTGCGCCTATGATTTACTTCTCGATGGATTGTTCGCATGATTTCAATATGTGATCGGCTCAGTGGTGTAAACTCATTAGTGAACTATTGCTGCCTCAATTTGTGAAATCTCTGCCATGAATACGGTTTTTTCGTAAGCAGTACTGAATGGGACAAATGTGTGTAAATTTTAGGTACAGTATTTTATTATCATATACAATATTATTAGTATTACTAATATTATTACTGTTTATCATTCTCGACAAGCACGATTTGTGGGCTGTGTATGACGTTTCACTCACATTATATCAGTTTTTTGCACTGTGATCAGACAACACCACGCCATTCTAATACCAAGACCATGAAAATATGCAGTTCCTCATTCCATGCTCTTAAGCTCCTTTTGCGTGTAAAGAGGAATACGTCTCTTACCCACCTACATCCGGCTAATTCTGAACTAGACTCATACAGTAGATTTTCTTCTACAACACGTTATTATTATTATTATTATTATTATTATTATTATTATTATTATTATTATTATTATTACTATTATTATTATTATTATTATTATTATTAGTCTTCGTATTCCAGCTACCTAAAGACAGAAGTTATAGACACATTGGGTATATAGTACGCCGAACACAGATGATGCAAAGGATAAGGATGTAAACAAACACATCCTCGCTGCGTGTTTGTGGGGTACAGTCAACTCCCGACATTCTGAAACTATACTAGTAAATGGATGCTTGAGCCATGATGTTCATTTTCGTCGTGATCTTTGCAGTGAATAGGCCTAATAACGTGCAGTAGTAAGTTACGGAACTTGAACATATGCGGATGTCACTTGAAATGTTTTTATATTGCAAGAATTCTTTCAATAGCACATGACGTTATTAGTGCATGATGTAGTACAAGATATTCCTATTGTGTGATATTTTTTCGTGTTTCATTAGGACATTGCATTTCGCTCATCACTGAATTTTCGATGTACTTTTCTAGAAATTCTCTAAAATAGAGATGACCTTAATTTATTAATTGGGATGTTGGCATTGAACATCATGGTAGGCTACACAAATCCATGCTAAACGTCGAGTTAATATCTTCATAATTTTGAAAATTTTATGGTAATGGTTCTTTTTTTATTACGTTCAACACAGTTTCTGAGACTTTTGGTATTTCAGTGTTTTTCAGTGCACTGTTTTTTGTCATTTTTACATTTATTTTACACAATTTATATGTAATGCTGCCTATATTGGCAGTAAACATATAAATTCAAATATCCTCAACTATGTCCCGCAATATTACACGCTCTGCAATGAACCTTCAATCAGCCACAAGGTGTAGTTATTTTAATAGCCCTAATACGACTAGTAAGGGCAGTGATCGGTAAGATTAGGCCTACTCACTATGGCTGCGTCCCGATTTTCATTTTCTAGAAGAAGAGAGCAGAGGATGCGTAACTATTTTGTATACGAACGTACCTGTACCTGCGCTGTGACGTCACATATACCTTGAATCAGGCAACTCCATTCCAATTTATACGTATCTAGAATACGGAGTCTAATTATTATTATTATTATTATTATTATTATTATTATTATTATTATTATTATATACTTGGACTTCTCCAGATGGATTGACACACAACCAAATAGATCACATCTTGATAGATAAACGGAGACATACTAGTATAGTAGATATTCGAACTTTCAGGGGTGCAGACTGTAATTCTGACCATTATTTGGTGATTGGAGAATTAAGAGAAAGATTATCAGTAGCCAAGCGAGTAGAGCAACAAGTTAATATTACTAAATTCAATATTTTGAAATTAAAGGACGAGGAAGCTAAGCAAAATTATCAGGTCGAAATTTCGAATAGGTTTGCCACTTTAGAAAGTTCCGACGAAGTTGAGAAAGAATTAGATGTTAATAGCGTGTGGGAAAATATCAGAGATAGTATCAAAATTGCAGCTGAGCAGAGCATAGGTTATTATGAAACTAAGAAAAAGAAACCGTGGTTTGATGAAGATTGTTGCATGGTAGTAGAAAGAAGGAAACAGGCAAAATTGAAATTCTTACAGGATCCAGTTGAGGAGAAGAGAGATAATTATTTCAATGAAAGACGGGAAGCAAGTCGTACACTTAGGACTAAAAAGAGAGGTTACTTGAAGGAAAAACTGAATGAGGTAGAAACAAATAGTAAGAATAAAAACATTCGAGATTTATATAAGGGTATAAAGGAATTTAAGAACGGATATCAGCCAAGGGTAAACGTTATCAAGGATGAGAATGGTGACTTGCTTGCAGACTCTCCATCAATCCTAAACAGATGGAAAAACTATTTTGCGCAACTACTAAATGTACATAGGCCAAATAGAAATGATCGGGACGAAATTGAAATACAAACTGCTGAGCCATTTATACCCGAACCCACGCTTACAGAAGTCGAAATTGCGATAGAAAATCTGAAAAAGTACAAGTCTCCAGGTATCGATCAAATTCCAGCAGAATTAATACAAGAGGGTGGGAGTGCATAATATAGCGAAATTTATAAACTTGTACTTGCTATTTGGGAAAAGGAAATTGTACCAGAACAATGGAAGGAGTCCATAATTGTACCTATCTTTAAGAAGGGGGACAAGACTAACTGTAGTAACTTTCGAGGAATATCACTTTTGTTGACGTCGTACAAAATTTTGTCCAATATTCTTTTGAGAAGATTAACTCCGTACGTAGATGAAATTATTGGGGATCATCAGTGCGGTTTTCGGCGTAATAGATCGACTATTGATCAGATTTTTTGTATTCGACAGATAATGGAGAAAAAATGGGAGTATAAGGGTACAGTACATCAGTTATTCATAGATTTCAAAAAGGCTTATGACTCGGTTAAGAGGGAAGTATTATATGATATTCTTATTGAATTTGGTATTCCCAAGAAACTAGTTCGATTAATTAAAATGTGTCTCAGTGAAACGTACAGCAGAGTCCGTATAGGTCAGTTTCTATCTGATGCTTTTCCAATTCACTGCGGGCTAAAGCAAGGAGATGCACTATCACCTTTACTTTTTAACTTCGCTCTAGAATATGCCATTAGGAAAGTTCAGGATAACAGGCAGGGTTTGGAATTGAACGGGTTACATCAGCTTCTTGTCTATGCGGATGACGTGAATATGTTAGGAGAAAATACACAAACGATTAGGGAAAACACGGAAATTTTACTTGAAGCAAGTAGAGCGATCGGTTTGGAAGTAAATCCCGAAAAGACAAAGTATATGATTATGTCTCGTGACCAGAATATTGTACGAAATGGAAATATAAAAATTGGAGATTTATCCTTCGAAGAGGTGGAAAAATTCAAATATCTTGGAGCAACAGTAACAAATATAAATGACACTCGGGAGGAAATTAAACGCAGAATAAATATGGGAAATGCGTGTTATTATTCGGTTGAGAAGCTCTTATCATCCAGTCTGCTGTCGAAAAATCTGAAAGTTAGAATTTATAAAACAGTTATATTACCGGTTCTTCTGTATGGTTGTGAAACTTGGACTCTCACTCTGAGAGAGGAACATAGGTTCAGGGTGTTTGAGAATAAGGTGCTAAGGAAAATATTTGGGGCTAAGCGGGATGAAGTTACAGGAGAATGGAGAAAGTTACACAACACAGAACTGCACGCATTGTATTCTTCACCTGACATAATTAGGAACATTAAATCCAGACGTTTGAGATGGGCAGGGCATGTAGCACGTATGGGCGAATCCAGAAATGCATATAGAGTGTTAGTTGGGAGACCGGAGGGAAAAAGACCTTTAGGGAGGCCGAGACGTAGATGGGAGGATAATATTAAAATGGATCTGAGGGAGGTGGGGTATGATGATAGAGACTGGATTAATCTTGCACAGGATAGGGACCGCTGGCGGGCTTATGTGAGGGCGGCAATGAACCTTCGGGTTCCTTAAAAGCCATTTGTAAGTAAGTAAGTATTATTATTATTATTATTATTATTATTATTATTATTATTATTATTATTATTATTATTATTATTATTGAGAATGTGAGACATCTTTCAATGTGAAGCATGGCATAGGCCTATCTACGGCCATCTTGCCTCAGCCCGTGATAGAGCCAGGTCCCATTTAGAGGACAAGAGCCCTAATAAGCCTCATGCTCTCGGAGCCCCAAGCTCTTCCTGCTCAGACGACGCGACGCTGGCAGGTGGGCCATCCTGCCCCAGCCTCTGATACAGTGTACAGCTGAGTCCCTCCTCACACGAGTAGCCTGTTAAGCCCTAGGGTCGGGGCTACAAGCCCTTCCTATATCAGCATCGGAAACACGTACCAGCCCCAAGACTTGAACTCAGCCTATTTAGATATCAGATTTTTGCCGTTATTAAAACTTTTATAATAAGTGCGAAATGCAGAATCCGATATGATTTCTTTAATTGTCCAGATTTTTTTATTTATGAGTGATATATACCGGAGTAACATGTGGTAAACCTGAAATTAGTATTTTATTTTGAAAATTTTAAAATCATTTTTAAGTATTTATCAGGCACGTGACTCTACACTGGGCAGATATATATTACAATTGAATCGATGTTTGCAGAAAGGACCTCAGTCACTTCAGTACAGTTTTGAGATATAAAATAAAAACTATTTCAATGTTTCTATGACATTTTTATATGTACGTAATTAACTTCTCCGGAAACAATACCTCAAGACTCACATTTAAAGCTGACTTGTTGACACTTGCTACTTGAATTAAAACAGAGATTATAATTCTTTGGTCGGCGGGAAAAGGCACATAAGTCAAAGAAATTAATTTTTCAGGAGAGACTTCTTTTTAATTTACTCTTAACTAGATATAAAAATAATAATGAAATTCATGTATGTTGGTCAAAGTAAGATCCTTTTCAATTTGACATACAAGAAATTGTATTATTTCAAAAATTACAAAAAGTACTTGACTGAAGTGATTAGGTACAAGAGAAAAATCGACTTTTTTTTTACTTATGTGCCTTTCCCCGCCGACAAAAGAATTTGTAGTTGATGGATCCAGGTCCTTTCTGCAATCAATGAAAATAAAAGATAAAATATAGTAATAAATCACTTCAAATCATAGTGAGTATCTATAAAATTAGACAAAGTCAAATTATGCACAAACCAATGTTCTCAATTATTTGATTTTACTTGGTTGTTTAACGACGGTCTATTAACTACTGGGTTATTTTACCGTCGATGAAGTTGGTGATAGCGAGATAGTATTTGACGAGATTCGTCATAGTTTACCTGAAATTCACCTTACGGTTTGGAAACATCTCGGAAAGAATCCAACCAAGTAATTAGCCCAAGCGGGAATCGAACCGCGCCAGAGTGAAACCCTAGATCAGCAGGCAAACGCACTACTGCCTCATCCACGCCGGTGGCTTTTAGTTGTTATTGTGTATGAAAATTAATTATCATCTTTTTATTATTTAATTATTGAAAGCATAAAAATTACAAGTTGCGGTTAACATTCTTCATATTTTATATTAAAACATTAATAATTACAAAGAGTATCTGTAGTATTATAGTATCTGATAAACACTTTCTACATTTTTGTAAAAAGATATCATTCCAGAACCCTTTGTTTCCCGCAGATTCTGACACATATGCAGCTGATTTCTTAATATCAGACATTTTGCACATTGATTGGATTGTCTGGATGTGCAAGAGCAATGTTTTGTTTTTGAGACAATGAGAGGTGAAATTGGCAGTAACCAACCCTTTCTTTTCACTTTCATAGATACACTGGTTAAATGTAGACGCAATTAATAAAGCCTTAAGGTCTCTTGCAACAGAACGGGGAGAAGTTTCTACTGAGTTGCAGGTCTTTTTATACAGTAATGGCCACCATGATTTAAAATCTAGCATATCCGTTCCTTGCACCCTTTACACCATAAAATCTCCAACAAAACAAAATATGCGCGATGCGCGAAACAGTTTACAGCCAACTTTTGAGTGCAGAAAGAACCACAGTCCTGGACTCCGGACCTTCCTGCACTCAACCAGAAATTCAATTGAAGGGTTCAGAACCATAGTGGGCCAAGCGCCATTTACTGAAACCGTAGAGAACAAGGGTTAAAATGAAGTTATTACATTAATTAATGGAAACATATAGCAAGTAATATAAAGTATAAACATTAAAACTAAATGATATGTCAATATTCATTAACTTAAACTCTTGATTTCTCCGTTTTTAATAAATGGCGCTTGGCCCACTATGACTCTGAACCGTTCAATTCCAAGTTTTCAACCTTAGATCTGCGTAGATTGGGATATTTTCTATGCACAAAGATGAATATACCCCCAGAGATTCAGAATCTGCTCATAACTGAATTTCATTTTAAAAAAAATGTGACAAAGGTCCTTTCTACAATCATCGATTCAGTTGGTTTGAGTAGATTTTATATAATGTAATGCCGATTTTTAGATATGTGAGTCAGTCTGAGATATCTGTCAATAATATTATACAACTTTTAGCATAAATCTATGATGTGCGTAAAAAGGACATGTCATAAATTGCAAGTTTTCAGTAGAGCAAAACAAAGTTAGAAATGAGAACCAATATCATTATAATGGGCTGGAAGTCTGACGCTCTTTCACATCATCATGGAAAAGGATAAACATATATCCTTTATACCATCTGAATAAGTACTTCTTTTGTTTACTTGGAGGTCGTAACTCAAACCACAAATCTCTGACTTACGCCCTTTTTAACGCGTACTATAGAAATATCTGTGGCAAACATCATCCATCTTCAATTTTATTTCAATAGGAAAATGGGAGGAGAAACAATTTAAAGATACGAGAAAAAATTCGTCCTTGAAACGGAGTTTGGGACTGAAAAAAGCATTGAACATGTGATCTCCAAGCCTATTGGTCACTTGTCTCACTCCGATTTTCGCCGTGCCACTAAAGGAACTTTAGATAATTTTTTTTTTTTAAGTTTGAAAGCCGAAAATGTAAGTAATCTAATAGCTATCACATAAGCATGACAGAACATCAACACGTCAGGGTCGTCGAAGATGTTAAACGTTTGCACATCGAGTGGGAAGCCGCAGTCCTCGCAAGAGAAGGGATTCGAGCCCTTGCACTGTGCAATGGCTTTCGAGTAAACTCGCCCCAGATTGCCGAAGGCAATGTGCGAATCCGAAGAAGGAATAAAAAACCTTGAGGCACATTAAAGGGAATAGAGTGACACTGACCGCGTAGAAAATCACTTAAACTTCTGTTTCTATGGTACTACGAGTGACGTCATCGTATTACAAGAAAATTAAACAATTTTACGCGTATATGTTTCCGCTTATTCGTTTCACATTAAAAGTTTAATCTTTCGAATCTACTCGCAGTGCATGTTACATATTTCAATAAAGGACACAGAGGATACTGTAGATATCTTTCTGCTTGCCTTCTCTGATGTTAGAGCCAGTACCTAATTCTGAAACTTATCACTAAAGACCGTATTCTGACCCAGGGCGTATGGAGATAAGGTTAGTTGTTCATACACTATATTGATGTGACATCATATTTGGCGCGTGTCACAGGTAGGCCTAAATACTATCAGGGAACTCTATCATCTTGTTTATGTTGCAGTTATACCCATGATTTAATTCTATACCTCGCAGACTCTTCACAATATGTTATAGTGATAAAGACTGACACTACGATGACTTTTCCTTTTATATTTATGAAGTCATAAGTCCTTCTCTTCCAATCAACGAGTATATAAATACTCGTACATATTTACTTACTTACAAATGGCTTTTAAGGAATTCGCAGGTTCATTGCCGCTCTCACATAAGTCCGCCATCGGTCTCTATTCTATGCAAGATTTTAATCCACTCTCTGTCATCATATCCTACCTCCCTCAAATCCATTTCAATATTATCCTCCCATCTACGCCTCCGCCTCACCAAAGTTCTTTTTCCCGCCGGTCTCCCAACTAACACTCTATATGCATTTCTGGATTCGCCCATACGTGCTACATGCCCTGCTCATCTCAAACGTCTGGATTTAATGTTCCTAATTATGTCAGGTGAAGAATACAATGCGTGCAGTTCTGGGGTGTGTAACTTTCTCCATTCTCCTGTGACTTCATCCCTTTTAGCCCCAAATATTTTCCTAAGAACCTTATTCTCAAACATCCTTAATCTCTATTCCTCTCCCAAAGTGAGAGTACAAGTTTCACAACCATAAAGAACAACCGGTAATATAACTGTTTTATAAATTCTACCTTTCAGATTTTCTGACAGCATACTAGATGACAAAAGCTTCTAAACCGAATAATAATACGCATTTCTCATATTTATTGTGTGTTTAATTTCCTCCTGAGTGTCATTTATATTTGTTACTGTTGCTCCAAGATATTTGAATTTTTCCACCACTTCGAAGGATAAATCTCCAATTTTTATATTTCCATTTCGTACAATATTTTGGTCACGAGACATAATCTTATACTTTGTCTTTTCGGGATTTACTTGAAAACCTATCGCTTTACTTGTTTCAAGTAAAATTTCCGTCTTTCTCCCTAATCGTTTGTGGATTTTCTCCTAACATATTCACATCATCCGCATAGACAACCAAACCCTGTCTGATATCCTGAACTTTCCTAATGGCATATTCCAGATCGAAGTTAAAAAGTAAAGTGAAAGTGCATCTTCTTGATTTAGTCCTCAGTGAATTGGAAAAGCATCAGATAGAAACTGGCCTATACGGACTCTGCCGTTAGTTTCACTGAGACACATTTTAATTAATCGAACTAGTTTCTTGGTAATACCAAATTCAATAAGAATATTATATAAAATTTCTCTCTTAACCGAGTCATATGCCGTTTTGAAATCTATGAATAACTGATGTACTGTACCCTTATACTCCCATTTTTTCTCCAATATCTGTGTAATACAAAAAATCTGACCAATAGTCGATCTATTACGCCTAAAACCGCACTGATGATCCGTATTATTATTATTATTATTATTATTATTATTATTATTATTATTATTATTATTATTATCATTATTATTATTATCATTATTATTATTATTATTATTATTATTATTATTATTATTATTATTATTATTATTATTATAGTAAGAACAAAATAAAATGTAGATAATTTGTACCAAAGGAATGGCTAAAATAATGAAGGAAAATTGATATATTAAAAATAATAATCATATTCTACAGAAATAATATTTGAAGAAAGATCATATTACTTTAGAGTCGAAAAGCAGTCTCCTTGAGAATCAGCTTTTGAAAAAAGTCAATATCTGACAGTCCCTTCACAATATTTACAATAAAATATGCTATTTTTATTATTTACATTACCATAAAGAAAGTAGACTTACATTGATCAAAAGTTATTTATGGTACTTGTGAGGTAAGTGTATCTTTACTGCGCGAGTGGAAAGATTTAAGCACGAGGCGTCAGCCCAGTGCTTAAATTACACGAGCGCAATGAAGATCACGCTCACAAGTACTATACGTAATTTTATCCTTGACCATAACAACAAATTTTATTTTATAAAATAAAATATGTTGAAAATAATTCCTCATATAATCAGATATCATGGCATGGACTTTAGAATGGATACACATACTAGGTAGGTTATGATGTAGGTGGCTATGAATAGTGAAGAATGGTATCTAAGGCTCTGGATAAATAACAAATTATAATTATATAATTTTAATTTTTTTCATATTAAACGTGTATTTCCATATTTTTGAAGTTTCAGGGATTATTTAGAAGCGATCAAGTGACTAATGCGATTAAAATAATTTCACATTTTACTTCTTTAAACTTAAGAGGAATATTAAAAAATCATCGTGTCCGTTCAGCTCAGGCGTGTTGTTATTAAATCTCATAAACCCAACTTCGCAGGTTCAAATCTCCTCGCGTCTCAAAAGGTAAATTATTACAAAATAAAAAAATACATATTAAATATGGATGAAATGTACAAATTACGAAGTAGCATCTTTATGGTGTACACTCAATTTAAATTGTACTAGGTTATATTTTTTTCCTTATGTCTTAATCTATTTGTTTGAAACCTGCTTATATAAATTTTCATTTTAAATTTTATTGTGAGCTATTATGTGTCGCAAGTCAAACCCAAAATATTGGATCAGACTAGTAAATTAAATAGATAGAGAAAGGATAAGGAGATTGAGTGTATGGAGATATAAGAAATGGTAATAAAGAAGTAGAGATAGTGACATCTAGTAACTTCTTGAGTAATAGTTGAATGGAAAAGTATACGTGTGTGCCCGGGTACTAGGAAAATACTGATGAACTGTGAGGTAAAGTTTAAACTGTCAGGTAAAGTGTTTATTTCACTAGTGAAATAAAATAATGTTGAATAAAAGCCTACTTTACAAACGCAAAAGTATTTAGTAAACGCATGTTTTTTGTTATGGTCATGGATAAACATTTTTACACTATTTAGAAAATGAGTAGACTAGGCTATAGTATTATTAAATAACATACCCTGTATTAAAACAGAGAATACTGTACATAATAGTGTAAATAATGATTGGCAATGTGGGCCTATATTCTTTATGATAATGTATATAGTAAAAATTGTAAATATTAGTATAATTTTTAAAGTGGCCTACGTTTTGTTCTGCCAAATTTGACCAAACAGGAGTCTCTGAGCAATCAGAATGCCGCGCAAAAACTTCAGTAATACCGTACTTAATCTTGTAGCTTCGTAGGACAATGTACGATCCCTACTTATGACACTTCTAGACCTATGACACGGCAAAAAAGGCAAAAACCGCGTACCTGTTATGGAACTCATTATACATTATTTAAAGATAGAGATTCTTTTCTTGACATTTCAACTAACGCTTGGGATCTGTACGCTACTCTACTCTGATCAATTGTTCAGAAAAAAAAAACACGATTCCGATTCAAGGTTTGTCTAGCCCATTAATGGTACGTACCATCTTTCTCCGTCCACTGGAGGAGCTGAGTCCCCTCACGCAGCACTTGACACGACTTGTTTAACAAGTTCACACCACTGTGCACCAAAAATACCTCCTTGTCCATTTTATACACACCCCGCCCTCTCAGCCACTCCTCCGTGCCTCTCCATAACAAGAGGAACCGCACACATTCGCTTTATCGTTAAAGAACTGGAATACGACGCATCGTTAACCAAACAGCTACAGCGTCGGCGTTCTATGGTATAGATCCGGTTTCAAATCCCGATGAATCCAAATGGAACTTCATGAATGAAGATGATGATGGGAAAGATTTCCTTCAGATATTTTCATTTAATCTTCCTCCAGACGCACAGAGATCCAAAACGCAAATCTAGCTTGACAAAATTACAACTTCATACCTACAGAACAGATTTTCATTAAACTTTGTACAGTAGTTACAGGTAACATATTTGTTTTGTATACAAACTCTCATTATTTTTGTTTAAGAAGAACTACCTCAGTAAAGAGATGTATTTAGACAAAATTAATAACTTTTTACCTATGTAACAGATTTTCATGGTATTTCGTATAGTAATATTACATGTAATATATTTGTTTTACGTACAAACGCTCATTACGTTTGTGTAAGAGGAATTACCCTATTATAGGGGACGAATTGAGATGAATTAGTAACTTCTCTTCCTATACAACAGGTTTTCTCGAACTTTCGTACAGTAGTTACAGGTAGCATATTATCTTATTCAGGTCTTCAGTCTTGGAGCTCGGTTTTTCATCTTCTGAAGTCTCCTCTTCCGTGAATCGTCGGTCGACATATCTGTCAATAAAGTCTTACTTCTTGTAGAATTTTTCTACTTTTCTTCTTTTGAAATATTTTCATTGCTATCTTCTGATTTATAAAAACCTAATATTCAGTTATATGCAATACACAGTCGCTTGTTTTTTGCGTCAGTTTCTGTACGCCACAATTAAAGTAATTTATTCTTTTATATATAGAGTTCCCGGCAGCAATAAAATAAAAACTTAAAAGTTTTTGGCACTTACTGGCAGCTAATTTCTTATAGAATTAATACTCCAGCTGTTCCTCTATCGACTTAATGTAGAATCTTGGTAGTAAGTAGGGATGTATTTTTTTTAAGTCTTGTGGAGTATTATAGTCGGTCAATTATGACCGACTATATATCCTGACTCTATGTTCAATAAATAATTTTATGACAAATACATACAATTTTTAGTCACAATTTTTTACAATAACATTACTTTCAGGACAATTTTCTACAGGGTCTTTCATAAGTAACGAGTCTATCGAAAAATGAACTATTTTGTATAATTTTTTGAAATGATGTTCATCCTGATGAGAAGGAACCCTTCCCGTTGCCGTACAGTCGATTTGGAAACAAGAACCCCCTCCCCTCAACCCCAGAGCTATTAAACGAAAGAATGGTTAGTGTTTTAAATCTTTATTAAAGCACATAAATATAAAAGCAATTTCAATTGTTGACAAATTATTGTGTACAGTTTTCAAATGTCTTCCGTTCTGCTGAATGCACAAATGTAAGCGACGTAACTCTTCATGTAGTCTGGTGAGCATGTCAGGCGTAACCATTTGTATCGTGTTTTCAATTCGTTCCACTAATTCAGGAATGGTGCGTGACTTAGTCGCATAGACACGATCCTTGATGAAACCCTGCAAAAAGAAGTCCAGGGGAGTCAAATCAGGTGATCGCGGAGGCCAACGGATTGGGCCTATGCGACTGATCCACCTGCCTGGAAACACTTCTTCCACGGAATAAACGCTTAATTTAAGCAACACTGTTTCCAAGTTCAAACTAGGCAGCAATTTTTCTCTTCTGCAATAACGTTAAGCGGCTGCGTGGCATTTTAATCATTCCAGTCTATCACAACAATGTGTATAGCCATGGCCGTGTGCCATTATCCTTGGCGTATAGAAGGTCATGCTCCAGGTCATTTCAAGTCCTTGGCATATAGAAGGCCATGCTCCAGAATGCACATTACATTACACATGAATAAGTAGCTTCTTCTGATGGCGGGGGGAGGGGTGTTTGTTTCCAAATCGACTGTACGGCACCGGGAAGGGTTCTTTCTCGTGAGGATGAACATCATTTCAAAAAACTATTCAAAATAGTTGATTTTTCGATAGAATCGTTACTTATGAAAGACTATGTATTTCAAATAAAATTGCACCTAACCTCAACACTCACAGACAGACTTCACTGTGAAAATTGAAGCATTATTGTTTTAGGTGTCTGGCTGTCATCGGAAATGCAACCTTCGGTTGTTTATCTTTGCGGAAACACTACTAGAGCATGTGATGAGCAATAAATAAAAATAATATGCCATTTGAAAACGGAAAGAATGCAGATTACGAAGATATAAATCTGAGATCATTTCCTCTGATGTGACAAAATGACTTTTGTCTAGCTGTATTAATTGCTTTTTGGACCACTGTTCGAGAAATGCGTACTACAGTTATTATGAAAGTGATCTTTTCCTTCTTCATTCAAGGGTTAGGCTTAAAGCATGTTCCTGTCTTCACATTGACACGCTCTCTGTGCAATAACCATATCATACTGCCAGCTAGAGATGCAACCACATACTCGCACTGTGGCTGAAGGGCACGGCTGTCGACTCACAACTGAATACACCGCTCTCTATGCGATAACCATACTGGTACATGACACTACCATCTAGTGGTGCGATCACATATTATGGATGTTATACGACATACGATATCTCGTGATACCATCGCTTAACTTCGAAAAAAAATAGTTGCCATGACTTAAACCAGCATTTTTATACGAATGTGATACTATGATAACTGCTAATACAAAGTGTATTTAGTCCAAAATCAGGCGATGATGGTAATCACAGGCACAGTAAAACTACTTCCATCACAGCGTTAAAAGTCTCAACTGGTAGCTTCCCATTGACTGTGAAATTACAAAAGTTTCTCTCATGCAGTACGAAAAATTAATTAGACTAGTCTCAGAAATATTTTGCACTGATGAAAAGAGAAAACGAAATTAACTTAAGGGATTTATACAATACATTAATGAAATTAGAAATAACTACTAAATTATAAATCATATCCGAAGAGAAAATAAAGAAAGAACTACTAAAGAAATTAATCTCATCACATTGGAAGTAATCGACCACCAGTAGATAGTCTATACATCGTCACTCTTTTTCTGGTATACAATGATTATATTTTTTTCTTTTAATTTATATCTCGTTGGAGATCCAAAATATAGACAGTACAAAATCAGAGCGTCCATGCTTCGGGCCGGCAACCCACAACATTTTGATGAGAATAGTTTGTATGTCGTTTTTCGGATTTTTCGCTACGTGCAAGCACTCATATCTTTCCGGTATTCATGGAAACTTTTCAAGAGGCCTGTGGAGTGTTACTGCTCAGCATCAAGATTTAGCCATCTGTCCGTCTGTCACTACTACACAAACACAGGGAGAGACCTTGTAGCTGCGAGCTGCAGACAGAAAGGGATTCTAAACCTTTTAGAAAGCAACAGTATCTCAGCTCTTCAAGGATAAGATACAACCTTCGGGCGTGCAGGTCCCCCGGCAGCATCAGGGGAGGGAGGACGCGAATGTCTATTGAGATAGGCATCGCAGAAAGAGATGGAGTGAACGGGTGTTCGGCAATATTGTACAAGCCAGATTTATATAGAATCCAAATCACTAATATTGGACATCTGTTCAGTTGCTTCTAATGGAAATATACCTTGGTCATTCACATAGACTACACCCTACACAAGTGAAGGATCAAGTTACAAATCTCATAGACAAATTACTCTTTAGATTGTTTCAATAATTTTAATAATATTATTAATTATTTTATTACAAACTGCCTCTCAACGGAGATAGACATTTAAGCTACAGTATACTGACATATGATTTACAAATATAAATACAGAGTAGAATGAGAAGAAGAAGAAGAAGAAGAAGAAGAAGAAGAAGAAGAAGAAGAAGAGAAATTGATATGTATACTAAAATCTAATTAAAATATATCTTAAGAGTGTAAATTATTATTTAAACTTTCATATGATTATTTCAAAACTATTGTGACAATGTCATCTATTAAAGATTTAGGTAAACCAAATTGTTTGGAATAATACCACGGGCCATGATAAAAAGACCTATCACGTCTGTGTGTTTAATTAAGATGGTATTTTTCTTTAAAGTACTCAATAGTTAGTTCAAAAATGTCTTTCATTCTTGGTGAACTTCCTCGGGATCTAGGATCTATTATGAACTTATGTTTGATGATGTTTGAATACTCCAATATGTCTATGCGTCTAGAAGAGTGCCTTCTATGCCAACAAAAATAAGTTTTTCGAAACTTACATCAGACTTTGAGACTCTGACTATAAAATGTCGTGTACCACGTTAATTTATCAACAGTAATCTCACTAGAGGTTTTGATTTACCTAGAGAAAATCAAAATTCGAGTGGGATTTAACTGACTATTACACGATTAGAAGAACGTATATAAAGATTAGAAGTAACGAAGTACTCTAATACAATAAAATATTGACTTACGAAAATACTGAACTGTCTTTAAATATATTATTGTACCATTGTATTCCGCTAGATGGCAATAGTGTGTTATGATTAGCTGTTTTCTTGTTATCGTTGTACCAACTATAGAATCTTCATTGAACCCTGTGGAGGTTACTAGTCAAGAAGGCTTTATTGATTCAGTTAATTTTTATTAAAACAGTTGCATTCCACTTCAATTATCCGCATCCCAGTAATCAACCTCACTTGACAGATGATTTTCAATATATCTTAACATTAAACAATCTCTGATGGGTACTGACTATCCATAATATCACACGGCAGAAGCTATAACATAACCTAGATATAATAAAAAGTGTTTGAAAAGTTATAATTAGGAATGATGAAATAAGAAAAGTTTTAATTAAGGATGATGAAATAAAGTACAAACATGAATAATTTTAAAAGGAACAATTATTGAAAGTACAATTTTCAAATTTGAATGTTTTAGTGGTTGGTGGTTCAGTTGATGTTATATTGGACGTGTGCTTAAAAGAAGTGGAACTCGTTGATGTACATGGTGTATTCCTCAACTTATTTAGGATTTCCGAATGGTGCTCTTCATTTATTTGTAAATAGAATTTCAGGGAAGTTGCATAGCTATGACCAGTGATCTTTATTAATTCTTGTTCTTGAATGCCAATGCGAGTCATATTTGAAAGTGCTGTGTATCGACTGGAGTGGTTTGTAATTTTCTATTTTTCTTTTTTACCTCCAGACCAATGCAGTTTGAAATGTTGGCAAACAAAGAAACAAATGCTAGGGTAGTGATAAAACTAAACAGATGCTAGGGACGCGATAAAATTAAACAGATGCTAGGGACGCGATAAAATTAAACAAATGCTAGGGACGCGATAAAATTGTGCGATAAGCAGCCACGATTGGTTGAAAGACGACCTTTCATACCGTTTTATTGGTCAAAAGTAGTATGACGTAGTAAAAGTGTAATAGTCATTAATAAATACCAGTATTTTATAACAATCATATGGATATTACCTCTGATTGAGGTTCCTCCTTCACCTGTCCACCTCGCTGAACTTAGAACTCGAATTACTGCCGCAGTTGCAGAAGTGACTCCTGATCTATTGGCTCGTGTGTGGCAAGAACTTGACTTTAGGTTGTATGTCTGCCATATAACAAACGGAAGTCACATCGAACAAAATAACGTATTGGTAGAAACTTAATATAGTGTCCTTTAAAATGACACCTTAACCATTTCTGTAAGATATGTGAATAAATATCTATAGGCTTCTAAAGTTGTAAAGTTGTTTTTGAAAAACCCTCTATTAGGAATCTTAGCTGTATTAACTGTAGTTAAAACATAAGAACTTGTAATACAGTAAAGCGTTATACTAGATTTACAAGTTCATACTTTTACTTTCCTACTACAATGTGAATCCTGAGCTGAAACACCGGATGTGGCGTGCTTCCCATACGTCATATAGACTTCATTCCTTCCTGATGTAGGAATTTCCCCCACAGACAAGAGAGTCTACGTTACTATAGGAGGGTTGGTGGAGGAGGAGAGTTTTGTAATAGTTTGCAGTTGTTCCAGCGTGGGCTAACGTCTGGTTTTCGTTCCGTCGAAAACGGTTATAATACCTAGGAAATGTGTCAATCAGTGAGTCTCTATTCACTGACTGATTCTGTTCACCATGGCATCAGTTTCAAAAGAAATAGCCTTCATATAGGTTTTCACTATCCATTATACTGCGCTGAATAAATAATCCTTCATAAATTCCAAGCCTTTGTGTTCGAATGTTCGGGCGTGGGTTGCTTTGTTCTTTCCTATTCTGCAATCGATGGATAAACGAATTTATTTCACTGATGTGTATTTTATTTTCAAAATATTTTGTTATTATTATTGACTACCCTCCAAATCCACTTTACGACTCTGCTTACGTGCTAACTGAATCAAATAAACAACAAAGATTATATTTTCAGAAAATAATTACAGAGAAGCTCTTCATTGATTAATCTTTACTGCGGACGTAGAAATTACAATTCCAAACTACAATACGCCCAGCTACAGCGTCCACTTCACTGACAAGCACGTTTTGCCGGTAGTCGCTATTTGAAGGCGTTACATATATGATTGCTACGCCTAATCGAGACGATAATATTTTTTACTCATTTGTTGTGCTGATTGCGGTTCATTAGGTGTTGAACTGTTCATACTGTAAAAGTCGTGGGTTTTACGTAAATAGTACTCATAAAGAGATTTAGACGAGATCTTTCTTTCGGCACCGAAATCAGGGCGCTAGCACATCGGAGTTGCGAGATACA
Organism: Periplaneta americana; assembly: GCF_040183065.1. NCBI lineage: Eukaryota > Metazoa > Arthropoda > Insecta > Blattodea > Blattidae > Periplaneta > Periplaneta americana. Next base: position 95,108,022 of record NC_091117.1, read on the forward strand.
GGCCTACTGCCCGGAAATTTTCGCGCATGTCCAGAATGACCGCAATTCGCCACTGATCCCAACCAAGTTCATGTTCACATCGTAATAGTATACCCAATCTAACGAGATCACATTTTTTTTCGTGTTATTGGTCACGAAGTTATGGTGTCGAAATGGATCACCCTGCAAAAGTTACATCGTTACATTAAAGTATTCGTCCTGGTACTCCATTATTATCATGAATAAAGTTTAACAAGTGAGTTTCGACTAGTATCACTCACTATTTACAAGACTTTCCAGACAAAATGGAAAAATAACAGTCGTTTCTCTATACAGTGTCATACTAAATAATATTATTAATTTGAACGTAAGCCTATAGTGCAGAAGAACTTCTAGACAAACCTTTGGTGTGATAAGTGAGATAAAACAAGCATATCTTGTTAAGTAACATTTGGTCAAAAATGCGCTCTTACAGTAGAAAAACAGAGTGTAAAAACCTTTATTGCGCACTGGTCCATAAATTGTTTATTATTTGTCTAGATACGTGATATATAATAGTCCCATATACCCTTGTGGGCCTTTGTAAATTGTAAAAAAATTAACCATTGTAACATAATACAAACAAATGTTTTGTTCAATTTATTCATTTCATACAATTTTGCAAAAACACTTGATACCAAAATGTAAGCATGTAATTAGTTTTAAACAGTAATTGAGTTGAAATATAAATTACAATGTTTAAACACTCTTAAACATTTATGGTGTTCTTCCTGTGGTAAATCCTAATTAATGTCCTTTAGTTACACAAACAGATTATTCTTGTATATCAACACTAGTAGAAGCCACTCCAGCTAACATCTCATATCCTATAATTATGTTCCTTATTACCAGGCAGCGCATTTCCGTTCCCAAACATACAACGGATCCAGTAGTTTCTTCTGGTACCTACATCTATTACGTCACGTGGATGCATAAGCAGGGTAGAATAATTTTATTGCAAGCAGGTACGCATGGAGTCATTAAATAAAAATGATGTAATGCATTATAAATATGCCTCTGTAATGTCATGTGACGTAGAAAGAACATTCTCTTAATTTAAACAAATTTTATGTGACTTTCGTAAAAGATTTGCATTTCATAACCTCAGAATGCATGTTTTCGTTCACTGTAACGCGTATAGGTTTTGAAAAATGAATTATTTATATATATATATATAGTGTAAAATATAAATATTGTTAATTTGTATATTGTAATTGTGTTCCTGTAACGTAGGAAGAACATTTTCTTAGCTTAAACAATTTCTTTACTGACAATATATGGTAAAAGATATGAATTTCATAATCTCAGAATATATGTTTTGTTCTCCGTAACGGAACTGATTTTGTTAAGTGAATTAATTGCATATATTTTATATAGAGTATATACAGTTAATGTGTATCATGTTTACTATTATGTTGTATAATGTATATTCTGTATACTAGTTCAGTATTATTGATCTAATATTTTATGCCATATGTAGCACTAATATATTGTAGAGCGCTACTTTTGAAGTTTTAGTGTGTTTATGTGGTTAAAACGTAGCTGGACAGACCATTTCAATTTAGTAGCAATCCCATTTACAGTTGCCATGATCCATTATACCTTTCGTAGCGTCCTGACGTAAGCATTTAGCTTCAGAGTTTGAACTCTGAACGGCCAGGACGTACTAACCGATAACTTCCCTAACTTGTTTGGGAACGAAAATGCTCTGCCCGCTTATTACACTAATGTCTAGATTTCACTGGTAATAACGTTCCTTCACCTTAAAGAAGCTTTATTAACAACTTATTAACAACTTCTGAAGTAATTCAAGAGATTTCTCAATTTTCTTCGACATAAATGAACTTTGCTTATTCAATACAGAATCCCTAGATACAGACTCCAAGGAAACAAAATAAACTCAGGAAGGAAGAGCAAATTTTTTCTATTTAAAACACTTTTTCAAAATGTTTATTTATTCAATAACGAACTAGTGCACAATAAAAGTATGTGCGTATTAAGGACGTAACTTGATGTTTATCACCTCTAGCAATATACAACCTCGGGTCAGATGGCCTCGAGTGTAACACCGTTGCCCTCAGTATTTATTATGTACTCGATAAATAAATTGCTATTAAATATACTCTTCAGGGTCATAGGTGGAAAAAAGGCATACTTTTTACGCAGCAATCGTTTGAATATTCCGTTTACAACATTACATAAGCCTAAAATGGAAGTCTTTGTATGATAGGACAGAGTTTATTAAAATATACCCACTTATATAATACTAATAATGCTTTATAATTTTATGGTAAACTAGGAGAGGCATTTAGAAGCACGGTTACTAACGTCGATACAGAGCTGAATGACGCAGCGGCCATTCTCTTATGAGCTTGAATTGCGGCTTGTCCTCTGATGACAGCTGTTGCTTCTGCGGTAGAAGCAAAAAGATATATTTCTTTCTCCGCCGAAATTTATGTTCCTTTTTCTCAAGTATTTCAATATGCATAAATTCAACAAGTCTCACTTCACTCGTACAGCATGTAACTTCGCAGTGAATCACTTCCAACTCTGAGTACTTATACTGCACTTGTCTGGTTTCACCTAATAATCCAAAAAGTTTTTCCTGACTATTTCGTTCATATGAAGTCATTCCATTTTCGACCAATGAAGTGTAATGAAATTTTGAATTCCAACCAATCACAGTCAGACTTTGCTATAATTTCTGCAGCTTGATTTATCGCTATCAATTTATCGCATGGTCGTTCTTTTGTTTAGTCGTTGTCGCCAACTGTTTCCCCGTAAATTGATGATCATGAATACATTAAGATGCAACTACACGGTTAAACTTTTCTTTCAACTTTAAAGTAATGAATGCAAGATTGATATTTTATATTAATTAATATATTTACGCAGTGAAGACGACGTTCAAAATGGCGCACCATGTAGACACAAAATCTTCATGCATCTTTCTGAACGTACCTTTCAAACTTGATTCTTTCAATATTCTTCCCAGATTGCACGCATACGCGATTGGAATATTGAACTGTGTAGATGCAGCTTTAGTTCCGTTACACACTACAGCGAGAATGCGTTTGTCGAGCTATAAAAAATGCTTTCGTGTAGCACTCATTGTAAGTAACGGTCGAAACAAGGCACAGCTGACGTTGGTCCTGCTTCCACAGGTAGGCCTAACGTAACCTATAAAATTGTAGCCTGTAACATTTGTATTGAAATTAAACAATTAATAGACGTTCAAATTTATGTAACATCATCGCATATCAAACTCATAGACCTTGCATAGTAATAATGTCTTTGATCAAACTGCCTTTCGTATGGCGTAACAAAATTCGTGTTTTAATTAGGCCTATCTATATAGAGATGGCTTCACTGTGTAGCAACATATCTCGCTGTGAATACATAAGCATTGGTATATACCTGTCCCCACTGTTACTGTTAAATTACTGTTAAATTAAATTATGATTTCAGCAGATAATGAAAATGCATTTGTTATAATGATAAGAGAAAAGTGCAGTACATGTAATTAACATTGTTAAACCTGTATTTCGTTTTTCGCAATTGGCATTACTGAATAATAACATCGAATTTATTTATTGCAATAATCGATATTCATCTACGAGTATTTCAACTTCACAATGTCTGAATAGGTTAAGTATTCGTTAATATACAATTATTAACATTTTGTAATCGAATTTTTGGGATATATTATTTACATTTTTATTTTATTCACGAAATAGTCCTAATAAATGTCACTCGAGGTCTGAGATTTCCCAGATATGACCTCTCGTGACATTACTACAGATAATTCTTCTGCATTCTGTAGGCCTATATAGAAGAGCTTCAATTAACACTACATGACGCCATAGCGCAAACATCTGTGGTATATGAATATGGAAAGATATAATGATAAAAAGTTACTTTTTAACAGTATCCTATTTTTTTTTTGTACTTTTCGGTATCTTCCTGAATAAAGTTGGTCACATCATTTCGCTAAATTTAACTTGCTTCCTCCCTCCCTTTAACAGACAGAGATGACAAGGTCACAGGTAAAATATATGTTTTAAACCATCAACATGGGTAAAATAAGATAAGTTTACTTTCGTTTTTACCATACACATGGGTTAAGTGTGAGTTTGGAGGATTATATACAGTGATGGGAAGTCCTATTGGAAAAATTTCTCTCTTTCTTAACTTTAAATTCCCTTTTAGAGCGTAAATTTCTTCTCACAATCACCTTTATATTGACCAAGAACAATAACCAACACAGCTCACCGCTGTGGAGCAGCGGTTAGCATATCTGACCGTGAAACGAGCGGGCCCGGGTTCAAATCCGAGGTTTTTTCGGGGTTTTCCCTCAACCCATTAAGAGCAAATGCTGGGTAACTTTCGGCGTTGGACCCTGGACTCATTTCGCTGGCATTATCACCTGCATATCACTCAGACGCCAGATAACCATAGCAGTTGATAAAGAGTCGTAAAATAACCCATAAAATAAACAACCCACACAGTCAAAATTAGTAATAACGAATCGAACACATAGTTGCTCTTTTTCCTGCTGATCTAGTGATAAAGCAGACATGTAGCCTCTAAACCAGGCATGTTCAGCGAGGGCAATTCTAGCCTTTAGAGGTGCAACAGTGACTTAGAATCTCATAATCGTATCTTAAAAGATATTCTACGTCACTGTTGCACGAAGTCAAATCTTCTCTATTTCCGAGATTCTGTTATGCACTTAACACATATATTTCATACTATTATTGGCCAGTTTTGATAAAAAAAGGGTAAATTATCGTATGCAGACACACGCTTAAAAGATATTCTACATCACTGTTGTACCTCGTTTAAAGGCTAGTAATGCCCGCGTTGAACATCTCTGCTATAGACGTTGAATATTTCTTTATCTGTAACAGGGCGCAACAAACAAAAAATCTAGCACCATCATTGTATAAACATTTTCACAGTTTAACCGAGATTCAGTTGCTAATGTTTCTTTATTCACTAACGTTGAACTTTTTAACAGCCATTGACTCAAATTTCAAGAATGTTCAGTTTCAAGTAATTTTTGTAACATTCAAAAAGTCACTGTTTCTCATATAGTTGTTTTAATAACATTTTTACAACAATTAATATATTAATTATTGTTTAACTTAATCACAAATTTTATTTTATTAGGGATAGGTATTTAATATTATTAGTCTTTATTTCTTCTAAGCTCATGAATTTCCCTGAAATACAGGCAAAATGATAAACATTTCCCTTTTCCCCTTTCTTTACAAATAATAACTGAATTTTCTCGACATAACATCAATTAATCTGTGAAGTAAATAAAATGTTGTAGGAATTTTTTAATGGTAAAGTGTTACACGAAATATTCTTGATTTATGTGCATTAGCTTTTAATGGCAAATTTAATTAGATAAATCTTATTTCAATGATCGGTATGGGAATACCATGATATACCACTGACGAATTTATATCACAACTATACATTATTCATTATATTATATTATAACACGTATTAAACATGGCAGTTTTCTTCATTATCTAAGTCACAAATGCCCACCGCAATACGATATTATAATTGTATTGTATTGTATTTATTAACATTCCATGGCATTCATACATTGCTTTACAGCTAGAATATGGAACAAGTCAAAAAACTTAATACTATTATAAAGTCTTAATTTATAGTCACAGTCTAGATGAAATATATATACAGACGAGATTTACAATATAGTCTACTAGTACAAGACATAGTTTTAGTATCAATTTCATGAAGTGTTATTGAATGTCATGAATTCACGTACAGAATAGAAGGCGTGAGAAATTAGGTACTTCTTTAATTAATCATATAATATCATCGGCTCACAAACTATCCTCTCCATACGAGTTGCAAAATCTGCCGGTAGTATTCGTCGTGATCTGAGTAACGTTAAAAGGTGTTACAGACTAATTTTGAGTTAGTACTATTTTATTTCCAAATGACCAAGCAGTTTCCAACGATTCAGAAGATAAATTACAAACTGAAAGTAAACTTTAAAATGTATATTGAGAGACTATAACTCCTGAGCATATAAATATATATTTATATCAGGCTAACCATTTCCATGTTATAAAATAGCAACATAAAATGACAACAACCACCAGAGCCTGCACCGTCGAAAAGGCATTTCTGGTAACGACCACTAGATGGAAGTACAGTTGCTCCATGCAATTCCATGACGATTACAAAGTGACTTCTTTTGCAGTCGCTAGATGGCAGCATAGTGAAATTGATAAAAGTTGTTATCTTGAAAGTCCATTAGACTGATCATACTGTTATATGTGATCAGGGGTATAACTTATAAATACCCGTAAGGAAGACAAAAGTGTCTTTTACGATAAGAACCACATATGATGTAAAATAGTGGTTAATAATGAAGTACTTGAATTAATGCTTATTTTAACTACTGTCTCTTAATGTAAACACGAAGAAATGTATTTGAAATTAAACAGATTTAGATAAATGTATGGAACAATGAGGAAAACATTAAAAAATAACTTAGAAAGAAAAGTAAGAGAAATTGAAATTTATAAAATAATGGCAGTATCAATATTGAATTACAGCCTGCTATGAAAATGGATAATGAACATATCCAACAAGAGGAAAATATTATATCAGTGGCTGGTTTTACTATGCGTGGTCAAGATAAGTACTCAAATAAGAAAACAAATAGCGTATAGCTATTTAACTTAAATTAAATAATTGAAAAACAAGAAAGATTAACATATGTATGGTAAGACTTTCCTTTGTTAAATTTCAGCGTACCTCGTTTACATGTTTCAACCTATTTATGGGTCATCTTCAGAACTGGTCGTTGTTGGTCTTGGCGCCACTTGTTCTGTTTCCTGTGGTATAATGTAGAGTCAAAGAGTGTGTGTGTTTTGAAGTTGAGTTGTGTGTTGAGAATTTCGTTGGGGTGTGTTTTTGTGTGTCTGTATATTTCGTATAGTTCTAGTGTGTTTAGTTTCTGGCTTTTTGGTTGGATGTGTAGTATTTCCATGTCTGTGTTGACAACCAATCAAAAAGCCAGAAACTAAACACACTAGAAAAATATGAAATATACAGACACACAAAAACACACCCCAACGAAATTCTCAACACACAACTCAACTTCAAAACACACACACTCTTTGACTCTACACTATACCACAGGAACACACCCTCACAGGAAACAGAAAAAGTAGCGCCAAGACCAACAGCGACCAGTTCTGAAGGTGACCCATAAATATGTCGAAACATGTAAACGAGGTACGTTGAAATTTAACACAGGAAAGTCTTACCATACATATTCCGAAGTGATGCAGTGTTAAAAGTTGTGTAATCAAGATGTATAAGAAAGACTAAAACCGAATGGTAGAGATAAGATTTCCAAACGTTTTACTGGATTATCGACCTTGACGAACGAAAAGTATTGGCAGACCTAAAGACAGATCGAAAGACGATTTCTCTTGAGAGCGGAATGGATGACGGGGCCTAATCCTTGTTTGGAGAAGATGAAGGGAGAAATAATTGCACGGATCATAAAAGTCCAAGAACTGCAATGACATATGAAAGAATGAGTTTGATAAATGAATGGTTGGGTGGGTATGTGGGTCGATGGATGGATGGATGGTTGGGTGGGTGGGTGGGTGGGTGGGTGGGTGGATGGATAGGCTAGTGGGTGCATGAATGGATTTTTAAGTTATGAGATACCTGAAATATAAGTACTGTTTTGTATTTTTTTTTTCAAGAAAATCATCCCAGTAACAATAATTTCATCTCAGCGCCCACTCCTTCGTAACTCACGAGATGTTAAAATTTATAAGAAGCAGAGGTTAGTGTTTATATAATGAACTGTTCGCACGGCTAGTGCTTAAGAGACGCGGGATAATCGCGAGGCAGTAGACGCACGGCGAGTATCGATTTGGAGATCAATTTGCACTGCCATGCCATGATTCGAACCCAGGTCAGGTAGAATTGCAGACATACGCGCTGCATTTTGATATAACGGGAAATGCAATCTCAATGCAAATTAGTGAAAAGTTAACATATAGCCCTATGGATGAAACTATATGTTACTTACTAACAAATGACTTTTAGAGAACCCGAGGTTCATTACCGTCCTCACATAAGCCCCCCCCTTCGGTTTCTATTCTGAGCAAGATTAATCCAGTACCTACCTTCATATCTCACCTCCCTCAAATCCATTTTAATATTATCCTCCCATCTACGCCTCGCCTTCACAAAGGTTTCTTTTTCCCTCAGATCTTCCAAATAACACCCCATATGCATTTCTGGATTTACCTATACGTGCTACATGCCCTGCCCATCTCAAACGTCTGAATTTAATGTTCATAATTATGTCAGGTGAAGAATACAATGCGTCCAGTTCTGCGTTGTGTAACTTTCTCCATTCTCCTGTAACTTCACTCTGCTGTACCTTTCATTGAGACACATTTTAATTAATCGAACTAGTTTCTTGGTAATAATAATTCTATAAGAATATTATATAAAACGTCTATCTTAATCGTGTAATATGACTTTTCGAAATCTATGAATAACTGATGTTAAACACCCATTTTTTCCTGAAACTGTATGTATCATACGAATAAGATAAGGAGTCTTTCTCCTGTATTTCTTAAAGCTAAAGAGCTCGTTTAAAAGAGAAAGATACTGACTCATCTGGATAATTTCCACAAAAATATTGTTGGAGCGTGAGGAAAGAAAACTAGAACTTGAAGCATAATGGACGGAACTCCAGACAGCTGGTTACAGACCGCTAAAAATAAAGTAATATCTCATAGTGATGTAAAATGAAATAGGCAGGTCCCAGAAATAGTTAATAGTCTTGCGGTGAGCTGTTGCCGTTCTTGTTTTCCTTCTCAAATCTTCGTCTGAAGTAATAAAACAGGCGCGGCGATATGGTCTCAAACTCCGGAATGAATCAGAACAAAAATAGATTTGGAAGGAAAAAAAATTAGTTTATAAATATACTCATTAAAGAAACCGTAAATTTTACTTTTTATATTAGATTGCGTAAAGACGTGTCATTTTCTAAAATACTTATAGGCCTACGATTTTTTACACAGTTTTGCGGCGAACAACGCTATAAAAATTTAGAGACATGGTCGTTCATCGTCTCAGAACCCAACTATATTTACATATTAAACGTTACATTATTTGTGGTTCAAAGCTTTCTAAGATGATGTGTAGCATTTTGTTCGGGGCTAACACTTCCAATTATTTCATTTCCTCATCATGATTATCGAGGCGTTTTCCACAGACTTAAGTAACCATTCGTCTCCATGATATGCTGCTATATATGTTATAATGTTAGATTTTAATAAACCATTCATCTCTATGATAATGCAGCTACAAATGTTATGTTAGGTAGCCCTATTAATTAACCTTGCATCTTTATGATATGTAGCTACAAATGTTATAATAATAATAATAATAATAATAATAATAATAATAATAATAATAATAATAATAATAGCCTAATGTGTCCCTTGAAGGGCAAAGGCCTCCTGCTAGAGGGTAGCTCTGTTTCACTAACGCGGTGAGCTACTCCGCGTTAGGTTGTGTCTAGTGTTTCTTTGTCTGGTTGGAGTTGATTTCGCTGTCACTTTGATTAATTTCATTTCACTAACACTTTTATTATATTGAATGCACTTTCACTGAGTCAACTTGGGATGTTGTTTGTGGCTGGCACTGTCTTCGTTTGTAGTCGACTTCCAATTGTTCTCCATGTTTCCCTGCTTCTTGCTATTCTGGACCATTGCTGGCCTGCTTGTGTTGTGTAGAAGTCTGCCCACCTCTTCCTTGGTCTGCCTCTGTGCCGGTCTCCTGTGCTCGGGTCCCACATGGTGGCTCTGTATGTCCATCTTTCGTCTTTCATCCGCGCGATGTGGCCTCCCCACTTCCACTTCAATTTGTTTGCTCTTTGTGTGACGTTTGTTGTTGATGTCATTTGGGACAGCGAATCATTGGAAATTCTGTCTCTCATAGTTATTCCCAATATCTTTCGTTCCATTTTCCTTTGGCATATTTCTAGCGCATTCATCTGTCTGTTTGTTGTCGACCATGTTTGGCATCCATAAAGTAGTGTTGGGTAGACGCAGGTTTGTAGTACTTCGAATTTGAGTCTTCTGCTGATTGTCTTATCCAGAAGTATGAACTGGAGGGACCAGAAGGATTTCCAAGCTAAGGATATTCTTCTTCTTATTTCTTTTCCAGTCTTGTCTTTAAAGGAAATTAGTTGGCCTAGGTATGTGTATTCCGTTGCATATGGTAGCGTTGTTCCGTCAATTGAGATGGGGATTTCTTGTCTGTTTGTCATCAGCTGTGTTTTTGTCATGTTCATTGATAGACCTGCGGTTTTGCTTTGTGTACAGAGTTGTTGGAGCATTGACTGTAGTTCTTCTGGTGTTTTTGCGAACAGGACTACGTCGTCCGCGAATCTTAGGTCTGTTAGGTGTCTTCCGTTTATGTTTATTCCCTGTTGCTTGTTCCAGTTCATTTTTCTGAATACATTTTCCAAAACGCTTGTAAAGAGTTTGGGAGAGATCCGAGTATGAGAGGCAGTTACAAATGTTATGAAGTTAGGTTTTAATTACCCATTCATTTCTATGTTATGCAGCTATAAATGTTACAATGTTAGGTTTTAATAACCCGTTCATTTCTATGATATGCAGTTACAAATTGTATAATGTTAGGTTTTAATCACCCATTAATTTCCATGATATGCAGCTACAAATGTTATAATATTAGGATTAAATTAACCATCTTTATAATATGCAGTTACAAATATTATAATGTTAGGTTTAAACAAAGCAGTCATCTCTATGAAAGGCAGCATCAACTGTTATAATGTTAGGTTTTAATTAACCAGTCTTCTCTATGAAATGCAGCTACAAATCTTATAATGTTAGGTTTTAATCATCCGTTAATTTCCATGAAATGCAATTACAAATGTTATAATATTAGGTTTTAATTAACTATCTCTATGATATGCAGCTAAAAATCTTATAATGTTAGGTTTTAACAAAGCATTCATCTCTATGAGAGGCAGGAACAAATGTTACAATGTTAGGTTTTAATCACTCGTTAATTTCCATGATATGCAGAAACAAATGTTATAATATTAGGTTTTAATTAACCATCTCTATGACATGCAGCTACAAATGTTATAATGTTAGGTTTTAATTAACCATTCATCTCTATGAGACGCAGCAGCAAATAGTATAATACTCATTATCATCATCGTCGTCGTCATCAAAAGCATAATCGTAATATGTTTCAAATATGAACGATTATTGCAGGAGAATCTGGTGTTAAATGAAAATCTACGTGTTACAAATTAACCTTAATAGAAGCTGTGCATTCAACATAAGCAACATTGCATTCTTGATCTTAAAATGTTTGGTCACGGGAAGTGTCTTTCAAATGTGTATGGTTTAACCTATCGGATTACAATGTAATGACTGTATTAACTCGAACTCAGTCCTAGAATGAACATGGTTTACAATTTGATTAACAAACCCACCAAGCGGACTCTATAAATACAGACGAAACGTACTCGTGCTTGTTCTCACCATTTTGGAGTTGCGACCCTCGCGATTTTTAACTGATGTATTCGTAATAACAACATGGGTTTTAAGTACACACGCAATCACTCAGCACACAGGCTTTGGCGCAGCTCGGTCCAAGAGGAGATAGCACAGCTGCGGTTAACACGGAAAAGATGCGGTCAGTGGCGGAGCATGCCTCTAATTTTGGAGTTATTTTTGAGTGTTGGAATTTAAAAGTTGCCGTCAATGTCGTTCTTTATATTATGCAAATAATCTTCGGAGTTTCATGTATATCAGCACCATCATCACCAAAATAATAGTAGTAGTAGTAGTAGTAGTAGTAGTAGTAATGCATTAAGAATTTATCAGTTTTATCAGACTATCGTCACAGAAGACTACGAATTTCCAGCGACCAAGCTACCCGGTCTATTAATTGACCTTCCTGAAATCCTCTACCTTGAATTGCTGCACTGATTTTCTTCCATCCACAATTTTTTTTATTGCCTTCATTTTAAATTCCGTTAAATTTTCAGCAATATGACAACTCTCATTTCTTTACGTGGCTGTACTATCTTAATTGTGTTTTTTGAACATGGTCAATGGTAATAGTATATTATGATACAAGATTGGGAAGTGCTTTTTATAAATCGAGCGAAAGTTTGAAAAACGAACAGGGCGAGTTTTTCAATTTCCGATATTTTGTAATGCATTTCACAAATGTGTATTGTGCAAGATTTTTGACGATCATATTTTTAAAATTGCAAATACAATATATTTTGCATTGAAAATTTAGAGCAATATTATTCCAAAGCCTTCCCAAAACTGCACTAAAATAGTAACTAAAGCAACAATAACTGCGGATCAATGTTATCCGGGCTAAAGGGCCGTAGTCTGTTGGCGCTCTTGCTAGCATATATTTCGTCTGCTGCTGCGGCACACATCGTCAGAATGGCTTGAATGAATGAATGAATGAATGAATGAATGAATGAATGAATGAATGAATGAATGAATGAATGAATGAATGAGAGGGGAAATTGGAGGAGAAACTTTAAAGGTACGTGAAAACACGTCCTTGCAAGGGGGGAGTTGGAGCTATGAAAAACTATGTGAGCTCCAAGTCTGTTGGCCACTTGTCTCACTTCGGGTTTCGCCGCCCCAGTGAAGGAGCGCTAGAAAATTTCTAGGGGGAAAGCCGAAAATGGACGTAACTGATTAGCTGTAACATACGGGGGGAGGGAGGGGGAGAAGTTCAGCGACCTGACCCCGAGGAGTTAGAAACGCGATGGTACCAACTAGGAGGAGAGTGGCAGAAGTCTAGGCACGAAAAGGTAATAGGCAATTTGGCTGTTTGAAGATTCGAACGCGTAGGAATTAATCATCTTAACGGTAATAACCAATTGGCTATTTAATGATTTTTCTAAGATCAGGAGACCAGCCAATTGGCTCTTTGATGATTCCATTGATCTGTACAAGGGGACGATTAAATTCTGTTAGAGCCAGAGTTCGATGTGAATAATCATTAATTTTGAGCCGGCACTAATATCTGGGGAAGTGAATGCAGGTCCGTGGCCCATTTCTTTTAGGGCTCATCCCGACATTCGCACCGGCGGCCGACGTGTTGCGATGAGCTACCGTCGTATTTCAGCTGTTGTATGAATGGTTTAATGCATGTGTTTCTCAGGGCTGGGTACCATGCTTCACTGACTTTGAGGTCTTCTTCCTTCCGATTGAAGTTATTCTTGTGTTTGTAGATTTCAATGGCCTCTCGATGTTGTCTGGCATAGAAGTGTGACGTCCAACTTAGGATGTCAGTGTCCTCGAACCTGATGTTGTGCTCCTCCTCTTTATACGCGTGTTCGGCTACTGCTGACTTATCCATGTGGCCTAGACGGCAGTTTCTTCTATGTTCAGAAATTCGGGTCTTGAAACTACGATGTCTGCCGCAGCAGCAGACGAAACGTATGGTAGCAATAGCGCCAACAGATCACGGCCCTTTAGCCCGGATAACATCGATCTATATAAAGCCAGCCGTGAAAGCCTACATTCCAAAACGATAAGTGCACTGTAATGGGTCTATTTCAGTATAGTTTTTATATTAGGAAGAATGTTTTCCCTAGCAACAAGTTTCTATGTGGGAATTCTAACTTTCAAGGCATAACAACAATAACTGTAAATACAACAAGAAACACGATCGTGCAAAAAATATGTTACGTTTATCTTTGTTCGGTTAACAGAATTCCTATTTTATACTATCCTTTTCTCGATATTCTAGCTGACAGACACAAAAAATTCATTTCTGTTGATATTTTTTTCTCAATTCTCATGTGACAGGAGTTGAGTTGTTAATATTGGGTTGAAGAAAAAGTTTGTAGCATTTTTCCGCTCTGAAAAATGTGTGTTTTATTTGAGAAGAATAGAACACAGAAATGAATCAGTGATATATTCTCCTACATTATCTATGACTCTGTCAACGCTGGGATAGTTTTTCATTTCCGCATCTGAAGAAATCTGCTGGTTTGGAGTTAAACAAATGGACAAGTTTGTAAAGCATATTTGTTGTCAAAGGAGTTCCCTTGCAGATTGTTGAACAGAGAAAGGAAAATGTGTAAATCTAGGGGGAGTTGTGGAATCAATTTCTGGATAGCTGCTTTCGTCAGCGGAGTGCGGGCGTGCATTTTCGTGTTACAGCAGCACTTGATGCAGTCATCCCGATCGTTTTTTTTTTTCAATTGCGTCCGCAAGACGTCTGCGTTGTTGGAATAAACGTCAGCAGTTATGGCTACATTCCTGGGAACTAATTCATAGTACATAACGCCTCCTTTATCCCACCAGACGTATAACAGCATATCCTGTGGATGGACACTAATTTTTATACGGTGTGTTATGTATTGAAACAGTTCTTTTTCCGATGGCATTCTCCCCGTACACGGCGTAAATGTTTCGAACCGCTTCCTCTACCTTTGCTCGTCTATTGAACTCAAACAGAAGAATATGTCGGAAGTGTTCGTACTTTTCCTCTTGACACTCAATCTTATTTAGCCACAAATAGCATAAAGTTTCTTCAAAACCGCAATATTCAAGGCATATTCACAAGCACAACACTCCAAACAACAAGTGACATACTATGGATCTGGGAAATTTCTAACTTCTGTATTCTTACACCAATTAATCTCAAATTTTTAGAACATATTTCTTACCAAGTGGATATGCAATACACAAATTTTTCACTTTGATATTCCAATCACTTTACTTTTATAATTGATTTTTGTTGCTTTTTTAATACTGAATTATAATAGTCCTAATTTTTAAAGTTAACATAATTTTTCTTTAAATTTATATTTAATTTATTCCTGAAAGGTGTATGTAAAATGTAACAAATATTTTTCATATTTTTCAAATTACTTTTTGAGAAAAAATATTTACCCTTTTAATTATTAATTTTTCAATTTTTTAAAACCTATCACATCCTCAACACATGGTGAATTAAATACTTTCAAGACCACAAGAAAACACATGTGTCAGATTACTTCACATGCTGTTGTGGAGTTTTGTGCAAAATTTCACTAAAATTGGTGAAGAAATACATTCGTTGGAGCATTTTGAATGTTATAAAATGTCGAAAATGAGAAAATCGATAAAACAAGAATCAGAGTATAGCATGTATGATATATACTATCGATATTCTTCCTTCCTATACAGGTCTACCACACACATGTTTCTCCTACATAACAGCGCAAATATGAACTGAATGAAAAGCAAAATTAGTTAGAATGAAGAACAAAGTCAGTCAGAATGACAGCTGACGCACGCGATGGTCTCTTTAAATTCGTCCTGAGGGGTTTAAAATTGTCACAGGGCCAAAATAAGCACAGATTTAGAAAACGGAAACATTATTTTATTATTTAGAGTTAGAAACAAAATTTCCATTTTTTATCATCGGTTCATAGCCTTAACAATCTCCGAACGACGGGACGCACAAAAATGATACGAACTTGTCAAACAATGTAATACTTTTACAGTGATGTTGCATAACGTATCCCGAAAGGATTGCTCCGATTTTATATGGTTTATTTATTTAGGGAGAGTATTTATGTTATAAGAATGCAGTTAGAATCAATAGACAGTTAACATTACTTAAGTTAAGTTATTAACAGTACGGCTAGCATGTGCGCTGGCTATTGCTGAAAAATATCGTTGCTAGAGATTCGTACTATCGCATCTTCAGACAACTTCTTCTGACATGATTTCGCAGCTCATTGTTCTATTGTGACTGCAGGGAGAGGAACATGAGTTCATTTTTCAGAAAGATAGCGCTCCACCTTATTTCCACCATCATGTGCATGAGTACCTCAGCGAGCATCTCCCTCAACGTTGAATTGATCGTTGCACTGCCGAATACCGAAACTTGATGCCTTGGCCTACGTACTCATCTAACCTAACCCTATGTGATTTTTCCAGTAAAAAACAATTTTAGGTTCCTCCTTTGGCCAATTACCTACAGGGACTACGGCAACGCATCACAGCCGCGGTGCAGAAGATAATGTCGACTGCACGGTGAAGAGTGTTGAAGGAATTGGAATATAACCTGTATGCGTATCGTGTGACCAGAGGTTCACATATCGAGAACTTGTATGGTATCACACATAAGTTGAAGAGATTACTAGTCTATCGGTGTGAACATAATTAAGATCCTGTCCTATTTGACCAGAGATTACACAGCAGCGAAGGTAGTAATTGGCGAAACTGGTTTGCTCAGGCGACAAAACGTAAGCACATGAGCGGAAACTTTCCTTCTGTAACGGTCACAATAACAGTGATACTGATGAGGAGTCTCGAATGCATCCCCATTGGGCCAACTCTGTTACACAGTTTGTGCAATATTGGCGATCGCGTCTGTTAAAGGTGCAGAATTCCACGATCTGGAACGTAAAGGAAATAAAAATCTCTACCATGTCACTGAGGGTAATTGGAATAGTTCAAATCAATAAAGAATGGCGATATATATATATATATATATATATATATATATATATATATATACAGGGTGGCTCAAACGTCCGGCGACATATACAAACTTTATTATTAGTGCAGATAGCAAAAAATGGAAAGGGGGAAAAGTTGTCGGAAATATGTACTTTTCAATCTAATGTGCTTGAATTTTCAAAGCAGAATACACCGTTGAGGCTGTACATTAGTACCACACACCCGCCAGACCAAAGCTGCCAAATTAGTAACCTTTCCGCTAGTTCTACCAGATTTTAGATACGTATTACTTAACGGAGAAAAATAGTTAATATGCAGAGTTTAGCGGTTATTTAACTTCTCACAGCGCAAAGAAACATATTTTCATTGATAGCTTAAGACCTCGGAGGAATTTCATTCTCGCCTGGCGGTTTTCTGTGAACTTGTATTGGCAACACTGCTAATTATCATCATCATTTCGTAATTTATCCGACACACTACGTATCTAAAATCCGGTAGAACTAACGAAAAAGTCACAAATTTGGCACCATTAGGACTGACGAATGTGTCGTACTAATGTACAGCCTACGTTGAAAATTGAAGAACATTAGATTGAAAACTAAATATTTCCAACAACTTTCCCCTATTTCCATTTTTTGCTATCTGCACTAATAACAAAGTTTGTATATGTCGTCAGAATTCCCAATCATCCTATATACAGAATGATTCAGGACCTCTGCAACAAACTCTTGGGATCAATAGATCTCGCAATGACGATCATTTTTCGTAAAACAATCCATGTGCTCCAATGCCTCGTGGGGAAAAAACAGCTTTTTAGTGACGTTTGCAGTTAATTATGAAAATAATTATTAATTTATTTCTTCAAGTATCCTTACGGACAGCTTACAAGACGTGTCCTGCCGTTTTGCTGCCCCGTTTGAGTAGAGCTTTCTTCGGAACACACTTCCGCTACTCATGGAGGATGTACCCTTAACGATATGATGGGACATGTGATTTAACGTAACGTCCCAACGCACTTCAACCTGGTTGTACGAGCACATCTGAACATATACGGGGAGCAAAGGATTGGGAGAGCCGGACCTGTTGCGTGGCCAGCGTGATCACCCGACTTCACGCCCTTAATGTTTTTTTTTTCTTTTGGGACATGTGAAGTAATACACCACTCGAATTGACGCCAGAGAGGAACCGACTATGCGAGTATTAGCTGCTTTTGATCAAATTCGACATAGGCCGATAACCACTGCTACGACGGTGTAATGAATGTTATCAGATTCTAGGTAGACACTTTTAACATATGTAACTTGTCAGCAAACATACTTGAAAAATAATTCATTTCATAATATTGTTAACGTCACTAAAACCTGTGATGTTGCTTAGCTCCTAAACGAGGCATCAGAGAGCATGGGTTGTTTTAGGAAAAATGATCCTCATTACGAGACCTATCGATCCCCAGAGTTTGTTGCAGCAGTCCTGAATCACCCTGTATATTTCCTTTCAAATAATCTATTTACTCTATAGCACTGAATAAAGGAACACTTTTCAGACTCGTCAATTACTGAGAATCCGTTTAGCTACATGGCAATCTGACTTTTATGCAAATGAAGTCATTGAAATTAACTGGGATAACACAATTATATGAAGCCATTTCTGTAGAAACTTCAATCTAAACATACATCATTAGGCCTGTACAAGAAGGCGACTTATGATAAATTTATTTAACGAAGGAACGGGATGCATTAAGTTGCTATATTTGTTCTTTCTCTGACACGTCATATCAAATGAGATGTACTGCCTGATAATAGATGTACATAACAGCCAAAACTTCAGAGCAGCAGAATTCCTATTAATAAGAGTAAGAGTAATAATAATAATAATAATAATAATAATAATAATAATAATAATAATATAATAATAATGATAATATAATAAATAATAATAACAATAAGACTATATTTATCTGCGCACTTAAGCCTACATACAATATCCCACCCTCTCATTTAATCCTTTACCTGTGCGTTTAAGCCTAGGTGCCCTAGATAATTAAATACGCTACTCTTTTCCTACAGCCTCTTTCTCAAACAACTTTCCTTAGACGGCCGTAATTCTGGGAATTTTTACTGTTCAGTTTCTTTTCTTTGGTGTATTGAAATGTAGACCTATGTGACTGTGATTCTGTTTACACAATAAGTATTGAACCGATGATGCCAATAATTGTAAATTCATATTTAAGTCATCTTGAAAATGTAACTATTTATTGTAAAAATTCACATACAATACAGGAAAACAAGTACAAACATTTTTTTTTCGCAATAATTAAGTACATACTCCCTACTGAAGGATGCACTGAAAGAAGTGGTGAACGGTAGAAGAGTTCGAAACAGAATAAGATATCAGATGATAGACGACATTAAGATATGTGGATCATATGCGGAGACTAAGAGGAAGGCCGAGAATAGGAAAGATTGGAGAATGCTGGGTTTGCAGTGAAAGACCTGCCCATGGGCAAAAATACTTAGGCTATGTATGTACGTATGTATGTATGTATGTACAAGGCGCGCCCATAAAGTAACTTTCCCACTCGTCCCAAATCTAGCAAACCATATGTTGCGCGAAGCGACTGCGTGTACGTGATAGACTATGTCCTAGCATGGCGCATGCGCTAGCGGAACTTCCCGAGTCCTCTCAGTAGCTTCGTTTCATTGGTTGAAGATGGACGCTCCTATCCCAGCTCCCGCCGCGTGTGAAGTGCAACCAGTGATAAAGTTTTTCAATAAACAGGGCAGAGCGCCGATTGAAATTTATCGTCAGCTGTACCAGGTCATGAGTAAGCAGATGGTGCGTCGCTGATGTAGACAATTTTCAGCAGGACGCCAAAATGTGCACGACGAGGAGCGCAGTGGGAGGCCAACCTTCATCACAGACGACCTTATGGAGCAACGCATCATCTGCTTGCTCATGATGTTAGGCCCATGGACCTGGCACAGCTGACGATAAATTTGAATCTGCGCTATGCCCTGTGAATTCAAAAACTTTATCACTGTTTGCACTTCACACGCGGCGGGAGCTGGGATAGGAGCGTCCATCTTCAACCAATGAAACGAAGCTACTGAGAGGACTCGGGAAGTTCCGCTAGCGCATGCGCCATGCCAGGACATTATCACATACACGCAGTCGCTTCGCGCAACATATGATTTGCTAGCTGTGGGACGAGTGGGAAAGTTACTTTATGGACGCGCCTCGTATGTATGTATGTATGTATGTATGTATGTATGCCGGTATTAGCTATATCTTTCACGTACAATATTACCACAGTCTAATATATACAGTCACGAAGCTCAATACGTAGTAAATATGCAAACATCAGGTAGTTGCTCACCACTAGGATCGCTAATATCGCCTCATTACAGGCAATGCAAAATAGTACCGTCACAGTCTATTGTTTCTAGCACCCTCAAAACTCAAGCTTCGTGACTGTATATAGTAGACTGTGGTATTATATAATGAGGTACTCTGTACTATTGTATGTGAATGATGAAATTCCATGAGAAGATGATTATGTACTGTAAGTGACAATTAGAATACCCACCACTTAATATGCTGTCTCTGTATATACGCGGCTCCCTGAAGATCGTCTTGCCGGGGCTTTTTACCGTAATATAATAATAATATAATAATAATAATAATAGTAATAATAATAATAATAATAATAATAATAATACTTACTTACAAATGGCTTTTAAGGAACCCGAAGGTTCATTGCCGCCCTCACATAAGCCCGCCATCGGTCCCTATCCTGTGCAAGATTAATCCAGTCTCTATCATCATATCCCACCTCCCTCAAATCCATTTTAATATTATCCTCCCATCTACGTCTCGGCCTCCTCAAAGGTCTTTTCCCTCCGGTTTCCCAACTAACACACTATATGCATTTCTGAAATCGCCCATACGTGCTACATGCCCTGCCCATCTCAAACGTCTGGATTTAATGTTCCTAATTATGTCAGGTGAAGAATACAATGCGTGCAGTTCTGCGTTGTGTAACTTTCTCCATTCTCCTGTAACTTCATCCCGCTTAGCCCCAAATATTTTCCTAAGAACCTTATTCTCAAACACCCTTAACCTATGTTCCTCTCTCAGAGTGAGAGTCCAAGTTTCACAACCATACAGAACAACCGGTAAGATAACTGTTTTATAAATTCTAACTTTCAGATTTTTTGACAGCAGATTATATGATAAAAGCTTCTCAACCGAATAATAACACGCATTTCCCATATTTATTCTGCGTTTAATTTCCTCCCGAGTGTCATTTATATTTGTTACTGTTGCTCCAAAATATTTTAATTTTTCCACCTCTTCGAAGGATAAATCTCCAATTTTTATATTTCCATTTCGTACAATATTCTGGTCACGAGACATAATCATAGACTTAGTCTTTTCGGGATTTACTTCCAAACCGATCGCTTTACTTGCTTCCAGTAAAATTCTCGTGTTTTCCCTAATCGTTTGTGGATTTTCTCCTAACATATTCACGTCATCCGCATAGACAAGAAGCTGATGTAACCCGTTCAATTCCAAACCCTGCCTGTTATCCTGAACTTTCCTAATGGCATATTCTAAAGCGAAGTAAAGGTGATAGTGCATCTCCCTGCTTTAGCCCGCAGTGAATTGGAAAAGCATCAGATAGAAACTGACCTATACGGACTCTGCTGTATGTTTCACTGAGACACTTTTTAATTAATCTTGGGAATGCCAAATTCAATAAGAATATCATATAATACTTCCCTCTTAACCGAGTCATGTGCCTTTTTGAAATCTACGAATAACTGATGTACTGTACCCTTATACTCCCATTTTTTCTCCATTATCTGTCGAATACAAAAAAATCTGATCAATAGTCGATCTATTACGCCTAAAACCGCACTGATGATTCCCAATAATTTCATCTACGTACGGAGCTAATCTTCTCAAAAGAATATTGGACAAAATTTTGTACGACGTCAACAAAAGTGATATTCCTCGAAAGTTACCACAGTTGGTTTTGTCCCCCTTCTTAAAAATAGATACAATTATGGACTCCTTCTATTGTTCTGGTACAATTTCCCTTTCCCAAATAGCAAGTACAAGTTTATAAATTTCGCTATATAATGCACTTCCACCCTCTTGCATTAATTCTGCTGGAATTTGATCGATACCTGGAGACTTGTACTTTTTCAGATTTTCTATTGCAATTTCGACTTCTGAAAGTGTAGGTTCGGGTATAAATGGCTCAGCAGTTTGTATTTCAATTTCGTCCCGATCGTTTCTATCTGGCCTATATACAAATAATAATAATAATAATAATAATAATAATAATAATAATAATAATAATAATAATAATAATTTTTTTTACATTCATAATAATTTTTCGCGAAGCGCCCTGGTACTATTCTTTTTACGACTAAACCCCTAGATAGTATACTAAAACGTCACACTTCCAATTGTGGAAATAGAGCTCTCCTTTCCGGGGGTGACGGTGTAGCTGTTATGACGAAGTGCGTGCAGAACGCAGCAGAGCGTGGAGACTACACAAGGACCTACGGGCACGCAGCCAGAAAAGCTCAGAGCTCGGTTCATTCTATAGCTTCCACCTCCCTCTGACTTTTAAAAAGTTGTCGTCATTTGTTCGCCTTGACTCAAATTCAATTCATCTAATTTCATTACACAATCTTTAATTGTATTTTCGTGGCAATGACTTCTCGAAAGAAGCTTCTTTAGAAACGCTCTATTAACAGACAGATATTTCGAGATGAGAATGAGGCAGCTGAACTGTTATTTTACAGAGTGAACCGTAAGTAATGTCATTAATTTGAGAGGCTTATTCTGTTGGATATTTGAAACAAAAAAGTTTGATACAGTTTTGCTCGTTTTTGCTTCCTTTTCGAGATAAACATTGTTTTATATTAAATAGCGTGTCATGGGAAAGCCATTGATTTAATTCCCAATATTCTCAGTCGATTTAAGAGAGCAGAGTATTATGATAATAAATGTTTGAAACAATTTTAGTTTTGTTCTTTAAATATGCAAAAAATTTATATGAACAAATGTAACCTAGTAAAATTCCTTTGCAGAACGAAAAGTTATAGTGTCTGTGTTAGCCTGTAATTAAGGATGTCTTTGTTTAAACGTTAATGTTATCCTTAGATTAAAGTTAACGTCAAATGCGAAATAGATCACCCATTAAACTGGATTGAGTTATGACTTAGATTTCATCTTAATTTCCGCAACAAGAGGAACGACAGACGACGCATCCCCAAATCCTTCGCTTTGGAATAGATGAAGTCACACCGTATTAATATTGTATTTTCTTTATTGTGGCTAGAAACAACCTGGCTAAAAACAATGGAAACATATTTCAAGCTGAAGTGCAATGTAACTGTAAATGTTGAGGTTGAGTTGGCATGTGTTCCTCAAGTTTACATCTAGTTAATTACATAAACATCTGTCAGGAAGGAAGACAAATAATTTAAACAATGGTTCGGGCAGATATATAAGTTGAAACTGTTTACATCTCATGACATTAAAGATACATACCAATCATGCAAACTGCTAGCGAGAAATACATGTAAGTCAACTGCTAGGAAAATGAGAAGTTGCTCATGTGCAAAGCTTCTACAACACGTTATTATTATTATTATTATTATTATTATTATTATTATTATTATTATTATTATTATTATTGTTATTGTTATTGTTATTGTTATTATTGTTATTATTATTATTATTATTATTATTATTATTATTATTATTTCTAAAGAAACGTTTTTTTCTTTAATAGTATTTAGTATTTATTGCTACATACAATACAAAATAAATACATATTATAATTATTGAGGTACCGCACACCATTTTGAACAAGCTTGTGTTCGGGGACGATTCCTATAAATAACTATTTTATACTAAAAACAGGGTGCGAATTAAGATTTCTGAAGAAGGGACGGGGATAGAATCCTAGATAGAGAATAGTCTACCGTACATAAAATTATTATTACCCTCATTCGATAGGCCTACAGCTCAACGATTGGTCGCACCGAGTTCCTTGTCTTGCATCTTGATGATGATGATGATGATAATAATAATAATAATAATAATAATAATAATGTGGCGCCATGTTGGAAGACACGGAGCGGGGTGGACATCGGGAAGTTTCCCGGAGCCACGTGAGTCGATTGTTGTAGAAACTTCGGGACGTAGTACATTCGAGAATGTGTGATCTAATAAATAGAAGGGGCAACAAGTGAGCCGCAAAGTTTAGTTCAGTTGAGCCAGTCTAGTTAGACAGTCATCTGCGAGAAAGCTAGTTAGCGGAGACGTATGCAGTGGATCTGAGTTCGAAGTGCAGTGAACTTGAGTAACTGTGGCAGCGTCCAGGCGAAGGCAGCGCGTCCGGAAGTCTTCCGTTCAAAGTGCAGTGAACTGTCTCCGGAAGTCTTGGGTTCGAAATGTAGTGGACTGTCTCTGGAAGTCTCGGGTTCGACGTACCGTGAACTTGAGTGAGTAAGCTAGAAGAACTAGCCAAGGCGAACGAACTGTGAACTGAAAACTGACAGTTTTGTTTTGTAAATAGTGCTTTGTGAACATTAGTTGAGATTAGGAGTACATTATTATTCTTCTCAATAATCCACGTGAATAGTCATTGTCGTTCTGTGGAGTGCAATAACGACTACTGTGTTACTGTGTTAAATGGAATACCCATTGTTGACGGGTGTGTGGGATTCAAGTAGAAATAAAAACCACATTATTGTTGAAATATAAAAGTTGCAATATCCATGAGCAGGTTTAAGATAAGATATGTAATTCCTAAGTTATTGATTGTTGTCAGTTTGCGGGTGATGATACTACATCAATATTACTCGTATTTTCTTTCATTAGTTTATACTTTACAAAGTACATATATTCGTATGAAAACAATTATATTTTGTGAGGGGGTATAGAAGTTGTCCTTGGCAGGAATGTTAATATGAATTTATGAGAGAGGGATAACTTTCCAACAGGGGGGAAATCTCCCATCCCTCCTGTTAACTCGCACCATGCTAAAGAACGTAATAAAAATTCAATAAAATTACAAGACCAATATAATTATTACAAAACAAGGATAATTACGAAGACAAAAGCAGAGAATCAAGTCAAGAACAGAACATAAGTTGGAACGAATAAGCAGTAGGCTATATTGAAATTAATAAAGAGAAAAAAGGGAAAGGGAACACGAATAATAAATACTTTTTTTTTTCTTGAATATATTAAAATCAAAATAACCTAGGTCAGGATTTATTATCAAAATAGAGTTGTATATCCTTGACCCGTAACTCTGGCTATGATTTATTCCAATGGTTGTGTAACATTTAGTTCAGCTAAAGGACATGTCAAATTTCTTCAGGTAGAATAAACATGTTTTTCTTTGTATTCCATACGATTTTATGATAATATTTTAATAATAATGTATATTTATGTGTTTGTTCAATTTAGAAACCATTAAAATTGGAATAAATCAAATTTCTTGGATAATCAATTTACTTAAGAAAATTGTAATTATCCGCTAATGAAGCAATATGAGCGGAGAAAGTGTAAATTTTGTTGCTCCTCCCCATTCGATTATACCATACTGGATGATAGATTGAACCAAATCTAAATAATCAAAATAAAGATTAATTGGCCTTACAGAATATATCTGTTATGGTAACATTGATTATTAGAGGATTGAACTTCGGCGTAGCTCAGTGGTTAGAGCACTTGGTACGTAGAACCAAGGACCCCGGTTCGATCCCCGGCGCCGGAGCGAATTTTTCTCGTTTAATAATCATTAATAATCAAATATAGATAAATTAATCGGAGAATATTTGAATCTGTTCATGCAGAAAGGGCCTCAGTCCAATTTTTACGAAAATTAGATTTTCATATCAGTGTATGCATGTATTTCTAATGTAAGGGCTTGAATCCGGCTTCCCTTTCGCGAGTATAAGAGGAGTCCATGAGCACTTTTCAAGGAGAAAGGAACCGCAGTCACGGACTTTGACCTGTTCTCCACGAAACCATCGCGCTGCCACCTATCGCCGAATGCACAGAACAGCAACCGATTATGTTTTGTTCACTACAGCACAACTGATTAGCTACAAGTCTCTGTTGTGTGCACAGTTAGTTTATGTTGAATTTAATTGCTCCTGGTGTTAATTCTTTTTAGTGTTAAGTACAGTTCTACATAATAGAGAATCAATCTTGTCGAGCACTATCGAAGAAGCAGTAAGGAAGTGGAAAAACTCTAATGCTTACAAAAAAAATAAACAGGCATGGGTGAAAGTACACCAAAACTACAAAGGAAAAACTATTCCGAAGAAAACTACAGGACTTCCATGCAGGTAAATATTGTTTATTTCACTAGACAAAACTTTACTTTAAGACATAAGCCTCTTTATATTATGTTTAAGTGATATAATTTACAACATCAGTATTAAACTGTATAGGTTAGGTTGGTTGGTTTTAAGAATCTTATTTACAGTCGCCAATAGAAAGTTTGTCATTCTTGTTGATACTCTTTGTAAAATTCATTGTTGTTATGATTTATGTTTTGTTGTACATACATTACTGTTTTGTATAGTATTATTTTATTGATATGGTAAAACAATGAATATTAAAAAAAATATTTCTTTTTCTGTTTTAGTTGTCGAAGTCATTGCTTCCAGAAAATTTCAGCTGAAAATCAGGAAGAGATCTTCTCACAGTTCTATTCTATGTCTTCAAAGGATCTACAGGACACATTTTTGCAAGCCTTCATTGATGTTCATCCGGTACAAAGGCGTCGTCCAAGGAAGGAAACCAACGCACGAGTCAACTCAAACAGCTTCCAGTATTTCGTGTATGGTGACAGCATCAGAACTTCGGTATGCACCAAAGCGTTTCTGTCTCTTCATGCCATATCGATGAAAAGAGTTAAGAGAATTAGGGCGTTGAAAGTGCTTGGAATTTCTCCAACGGATAAAAGAAGTAAGAATTCAACACCAAATACCTTGACAGGTGAAGTTAAATGCCTGGTGAAAGAGCACATAGAACCTTTTCCTACGAAAACAAGTCACTATGCGGGAACAGAAGTACAGTACCTTGATGTAAAGTTGGGTGTTAAAACTATGATCAAGATGTTCAAGGTTGGACATCATGCTGTGAAAGTTGGCTTAATTTCTTTTCACAATTTTTTGAAAGATAATTTCAGTTCAAAATCTGGACGTTCGCAAGTTGACGTATGTAGCACTTGTGAGGAGTTACAATTGAAAATAATAGTGATGCAGCTAAGAGAAATGCATCAGCAGAGTTAATGATTCATGTTCGAAGGAGTTAAAAAAAATTACAATGCTATTAAGTCCGAAGTTGACACAGAAAATAAACTCAAAATAAATATTTGCGCACTTGCATTTTACTTTATGCAAAATTTAAGTCTCCCCAAAATTCCATTTGAGGGTATGTTCTATTGGAGGTAGTTAACTGTGTCTGTATTTTGTATGCATGATATGAGGAGTGGAAAATCAGTAATACAGTATTTCTCTACCACGAAGGTCAGGCAAAGAAGGGACAGAACGAAGTTTGCTCGTTTTTGTATCAGTACATAAATACACTTGTTCCTTCAACAATGAATGAGCTCCACTTGTATTCAGACAACTGTGGAGGACAAAATAAGAACCACACACTTAGTAGAATGCTGTGGCTCTTACTGACACTGGTCGATTAAAAAAATAATTCAAAATTTCTCTGTGCGCGGATATTCTTTTTTGCCCTGCGACAGGGATTTTGCAGTGATTAAATGTTACCTAAATAAAATTGATCAACTATATACTGTTCATAAAATTACTGAATGCATTTGCTCATGTAAGCAAGGAAAGTTTGAAGTTATCGAAGTCGATTAGGAGGACATATTGAACTTCAGGAATTGGTGGCCCCAATATTACAAGAAAGACACAGTTTCAATGGAAAGCCGTTCACTTGCAAAGGACAAGAAAATCAATTTTGCAATATCTCCAGTGTCTTTGCTTGTTTACGATTTACAATATCCTAGTACAGTTGTTACTTCTGACTTTATTGGTGGCTGTGTAAAGCATACATTCTGCCTGAGACAAACAGGCAAACGTATTTCATACATTCGTTTGCCGGACATGTCGGCTTACAAAGATAAGGTTCCAATAAAATTACCTAAAATGAACGACATCAAAAAAGTATTCCTGTATGTTGATCACCAATACAGTCACTTCTATGAACAAATTCTTTTGTGGCCTACTGAGATTCGCTCCAATGGAGATGAAGACAGCAACTAGAAAAGTAACTAAAACATAGTGACATTTGTCCTGTTCTTAGAATTGTTTATAGCTTTAATGATAAATAATTATTTATGTGTATGACATGTTTTTGTGTAATTCATTAACATTAAAAGATATATAATGTTAATAAAGTAACAAAAACATGATAATGACATTTTCTCTTGTTCTCAGGATTGGTAATATCTTATTGTAAGTGTAAAAATATTTTTGTGTAATTGATTAACATTATTAAAGTACCAAGATTGTTTATAGCTTATAATGATTAATAGTAGGTGTAAAAATGTTTATGTGTAATTAATTAACATTAAAGTAACAAAAACATGATAATGCCATTTTATCTTTTTCCTAGGATTGTTTATAGCTTCTAATGGTTAATTGTAGGTGTAAAAATGGTTATGTGTAATTAATTAACATTTAAAGGACATACTTATAATACTATTAACAGTTGTGATTTTTTAATTCTTCACTATTTGTCTATTAATACCTGCGAATTATGCAGAATGAGCCTTAGTCCGGTGACTTTTGCAGTCCCTATATGCAAGTGAAATAGTAAAACAGGTAAATGCGCTTAGATAATCCATAACTAAGCCATAAACTTTCAAATATATGTGTCTGGAATGTGTTTTGAGTGATATATTGCTCTGAAGTATTTTTTTTGTGTGTTTTCCCGAAAAACAACTATGTTGGACTGAGACCCTTTCAGTATGAAGCGATAAGTAGGAAGTAGAAATATAAAAGCGCAGAATTACAAATTAATAAATAAGTAAATGCAGTACTTGAATTGCCGGTAATAGTTCGAAGTTCTAAGCATAGCATGGATTTAAACCTACCTTTATTTAAAAAAAAAAAAAACATTCAGATACTTTTTTTTTTTTTTTTTTTTTTTTTTTTTTTTTTTTTTTTTTTTTTTTTGATACGACAACCATGGCTCCGAATTCAGAACTTGGCAAAGAAGGAGTTGTAAGTTGTTTGTATAGAAAAATAATTTTTCACTGAAAATGACCAAAATTTTATCCCTCTCCCCCTTACACAATATAAAGTGTAAGTGCGATGACCAAAAAAGGAGATATTTTTACAGGCCCCAGTGCTCGAATAAGTATAATGTAATGAATGATGTTGTGTAGACCTATATCTACAGTACAGAGTGGACATAAAATCCCGATTAATTTTAATGAAATAATGGTTATTCGGATATGAACTGTATATGAGGCTATGTTTATGCTATGTATATAATTATATAATTCATTGTAATCCAATGTGATTGCCATCCATTTCAAATCACTGTGTCCAAAGTATGAATGAAACTCTAAAGATATTCGTAACCATGTCGCCAGAAATCGCTGCAGATGCTTCTGGAATTTAATTGTTCAAGTCCTGTAGATTTCTTACTTTGGTTTTGCAAACTTGTAACTTTATAACCCCCAAGCAAACAGGTCTAATGATGTCAGATCAGATGAACATGATGTCTGGTCATACTTGTGTCGAATCTTTGAATATTCATCTGTTGGGAAAGCGTTGATTGAAGTATGTTCTCACAAGTAACGCAGAATGAAGGGTTGCTCAATCTTCTGAAAGATAACGATGTGAACAATGTCATCCTGCTGTAGCTGTGACTCAAGAAATTATTTCAGCATGTCTTGTAATTGTAGTTTCTGCGAGCATGAAAGGACCATAAACAGTGGATTCTGCGGACCCAAGTGATACATTTACTTTTGGCCTCAATTAAATCATGACACACTTGAATATGATACGCTTGCTTTTTCAGTGTGAACTTCAAAACATTCAAAATACTGTAGTTGAACTTGACATATCTAGCTGAGTAAGCCTACTTAAACGACGACTCGATGCTTGATGGCTCCTCTCATATGTTCCACAGTCTGTTCGGACATAGAAGGTCTACCAGAATGTGGCTCCTCGGCAACATAGCCTGTCCCCTGAAATTTATTGACAAGGAATTGGATGTTTGTTTGTGTTGATGCCGGTTTTCGGAATTTACGAGTAAATTCCTGTTGCATCTCTGCATAATATGTATGTGTGACTAATGCCTACCCACTTCACTTTCGTGATTGGGGTTCCGCATACTATGGATAGATGGCAGGACTGTAATCCACGTTGTAGGGCTCTGAGTTCTGAATTCACAACTGGCCTACGTCTGCGTTCATTATACAACGGAGTGGGCCATGAAAATTTTAGCTCTCCTTGGCAACGGTTTGTTGTTAACTTAATTGATTTGGTGACCCCGACGTAATGGAAATAGCGAACATACACGAAGATACAGAGCAAGGTTCTTTATCAACTGGTAGTGGTGACAGAGTCGCTGTGTGTGCACAACTTATTGAGAAGCCGCAGTACATGAAGAGCTCTGAGTTCTGAATTCACAACCTGGCTTACGTTTGTGTTCATTATACAACGGACTGAGCCATGAAAATTTTAGCTTTCCTTTGAAACGATTTGTTTTTAATTGATTTGTATCTTCCTGACTAGAAATAAAACTGTTCTTGAGTTTGACTTACTTATTACACAATCGAGCACCGACAATAGCCATCCGTTATTCAATACTATGCGTACTAGTAGATTAGTCTGAAACAATAAAAAAAAAATTCCAACGTTTACTCAAAAATGAATCGATATTTTGTGTCTACCCTGTACCATGCGTATAAAAAGCAATGAAAAACAATTAAAGCTTCTCGTCTTTGGCAAGAGACTTGCCCACTGAATTTCTATGACTAAATACATCATTACACAAGTAACCACAGGTAATACCTGCAGATGACTCCAACGCCTGTACGGTCTGTTATAATTCTTGTCGGTGAGACAACAAATTTACCGTATTGCAGTAGGTAGCCTTTCTATCAGCATAAATATCCCGAAATATTGTCCAAAATGAGATTGAGAGACAATCAATACTGGGCTATTCAGTGGTTATTTTGAAATAAATTCCTCCCCTGCCTGTGTTTTATGGGAATACACTTTGCATTATACAGCGACTGCCACGTCCATAAATCATATTCCCTGTCTTTTCGCACCGTGTACAAGCCATTCATTACACGCTTATTTGCAATCTGTCAAAAATGTTTTTTTCCTTCCCCCTGCTATTCTGCAGCCCGGCGCTACACCCTCTCGAGTCCCTCCCTCTCACTCAACATCTGTTTCCATCCGTCAAGGACCACAATCCTCCAGCCTTCATGTTTTTGCTGTTGTTTCGCCCTTGCCGCTAATTGGCATCATTATAATTATGTTTAACGAAGGCGCATGTAAACTGTTCGCCGTCCTCGCCGACTCCCTAGCAGGCCCACTTCGTTTATTTTACAGTTTTTCCGCATTACAAATAAAACTCTTATCAGATTTCCTTCTAATGACTTTCAAACTAACAGACTGCATGAAGCAAACCGAGCACACAAAAGAAGGCACAGGGGTGTACAGATACGTTTTACTTTCTCATTAAACGTAAATAAAGACGAAGGAGTGTAATGCCGATAGCATTAATAGGCTAATCGAGACTTACTACGGAAATAATAATAATAATAATAATAATAATAATAATAATAATAATAATAATAATAATAATTTATTTTAACTGGCAGAGTTAAACCCGTAAAGCCTTCTCTTCCACTCAATCAGCAAAAAGTATACATACATAGGCTATATATGAACTTACAAGCTACAAAGAATACAACCATTTGATTTAGATAAAAGTTACGTGTATATAGTATGACTAGATTTACATCGATAAAAAAGAGGACACAACGCTTAAAAAAGGAGGACATTGTTTGAAAAAAGAGGGCAGAAAATATATACTTAGATTTAAGCTTGGGCCTATGTTATACTTTAAATTACGTCAATATCTATTTTATTACAAATATTTACAGTACAGATTTAGTCTTATATCATACTTGAAAGTGTGTTAATATCTATTTTATTACAAAATAATTACGAGAAAACTTAATAATAATGATTTTACAGTTAGCTACATACGAAAGTCAAGGGAATTATAATTATTAAAGAGGACAGAAAATATCTATTTAGATTTATATTTGCACCTTGATCTCTCGATTTACTAGCTACCTATTAGCAACGACCATAACAAGGAGGAGCAAAGAGAGTTATGATCGTTGGCAAAGAGTATATACCGTGGATGCTGCTGCCATCTACAGGCAAATTATTTGAAAAAAGGCGTCAAATCAGATCATTTCAAAATATCAGGCATACAAGTTATGAAAAGGAGGACATTTCTTGATTTTTAAGAAATCTGCCCGGACCCCGGACAAAGGCTTAAAAAGAAGGACATCTCCGGACAAACAAGGACGTCTGGTTACCCTACATGTATACAAATGTTACTTATGAATTAAAACAGTAAAATACTATGAAGTGTTAGTTAAACAGTGAAAGACAAACACTGTATCAGAATTAAACTAAAATACATAGAATGTTAATATATTTTAAATATTGTTAGATAATAAGAAGAGGTTATTAAGAGACAATTTTAAAAATACAGCGCTATCAGGATGCATGTCTAAAGAAAGAAGTTACCATGTAGTCAGTGACCGTTAAGTCAGTATAATTAAAGTGAATTGCTAAGAAGGTTATCCTTTAAGCTATTTTTAAAAATGTTTATTGTCTTGCAGCCCCTAATACTTTGTGACAAGGAATTCCATTGTCGCGAGGAAATACACATCCTTTGGATTTAGAGAAGGACATAGTAGACCTACAACTATATATTTTGTTAAATGTTGCCTTTAAGGTCATGAAAAATATTAATTATCACTCATTCATAGCTTTCTGCCGAAGGGCAGATCTTTCACTCCAAACTCAGCATTTTCCAATTTTTCCTATTTTCTATCTTCCTCTTTGTCATCGCATATGTAAAAAATATATTGTCGATTATGTGCAATATAGCCTACTTTCGATTATACGTGCTTGGTTTATTCGGTTTGCGGATTATCCGTGCATGACTTACGCTGGAAAATAATTTATTACTTATTAATACAAAGTGAGGAGAAATCATGAAAAATAATATTGGACTTCAAATTAAAACGGTAGGCTGTGAACTAAGCTTTGCTGCTTCGGAGTTAAAGGTTCCCTGTTGAGGGAGTGGGAAAACAAATGTACTGTTGTTTTCCACAATCTTAAAGTGTAAGTGAATTTTAATTTTATGTGCTAAATGATATACACCTATTGTATGTATTACAGTGATTTTGTAGTTAAATATAGATTTATTACAAGTATTTGTTCACCCAATAGGTCTACTGTATACTACATGGTACGTGCAAAATAATAAATTTTCGTATTATCCGTTTTTTTCGTTTTATGCGGGTATCTCTTCCCAGTCATTAGCCCGGATAATCGAGAGTATTCTATAATATTTTTTTTATTTGACTAAAACTTATGTAACCGTTTCATGCAACCTTTTGATAAATAAACTTACTTTTTATGATTTTAACAAGCAAAGTATTAAGTTATGTTGCTTATATGTAAGTCATAGATAAAAATCTGTCTCCTTGACAACAACAATAATTCTATATTTAAAATGTGACAATTTATATTAATGATCTCCCCATTGATGTGTAACATGAATTTCTCAGATCTTAGCTTTTGCTGATGATCTTCCTATTAATATATTAAGTCAGGCGGCCCGAGTTCGAGTCCCGATCAGGACCGAGATTTTTAATTGAAAAATCCATAGTGAAACTTGTGGCGGACGAGATCGCAGTGGAGTTTTTCTTAGGTTCTCCCATTTCCTCATATTAGATATCTATATCATTTCGTCAACATTTCTCCATTTCGTCATCATTGCATAGCATTCCTCGAACGCCGGCTGGCGACGCACGGAAGGATATGGTCTAGGGACGAGTGGGTTGGCTTGCTCGACACCTGGGTACACAGCGAACCTTGTATAGTCAGCCGGTGTGGGCGCTGCATCCACGAAGCGCACTTTCGGTTAAATCGAAACCTTTAATAGCACTAAAGTATGGCCTTGAAGCGCACAATCTTAAGAGGTAGTTGGGGTCCTGAAGCGCACACACTAACTAAAAGTATTCAATAAATATGCGTGTATTTCTTTTACACAAATATTTAACTTCATATTGGTTTACAGTACATACGTACGTCTGAAGTCTTACATTTGCAAGGTATTGAAGTCCATTTTACCTTTCCTATTATCCAGCCATAAACCACGCCTACGCATATATTCATGTCAAAGATTTTCTATTACAGTTTAATAATGGATTGAAGCTTCTTTGTAATGTGTTTGTTGGGTCTGACATGAGGTTTATCGTCTGCCATTCGTTTTATTCGCACACCTCACAACGTTCCGTGACATCTTTAAGTTCTGTTAGTGGATCTTGGTTGTGCTGCAAATGTGATATTTCAAGATATTAACAAGAAGAAAGCTCTTATCAAATGGAAAATTAAAAGCCTTTTCACGAAATCAATTACTGGAACTCAGGGAACGAGTGAAAAAGAAATAATTCTAACGCTAATTTTAGTTGACTTTCGCCTTAAAAGTACGATGGAACAACGAAAGAAACTCCACTTTCTAAAACCTTGCATTACCAAAATTGATAACGTTCTATCGTAATACTTTATTTCTTTTTAGTGTCTCCGCTACATAATCTATAACATCGTCCGTAGCAGACTAAACGAAACATTCGACAATGCGTCTGTCTACTGCAGTCATGTCAACTAATGTCCATAGGCGCAAGCGCGCGCTTTAGAGCTCAGAAGAGCCTGAGCGCTTTACAGCGGAAAGGAAAGAGACAGACGAAAGAGGTAGTATAATGCTGCTTGGTCGACCCATAGGCCTATACAGGAATGGCCAGCACTGATTCAATGGATAATGGGAATAGAACTTATTAAAACTGTATCCATGTTAATTTTTTAATTTGTTTGAGAAGTATAAGTGCATTATAAGAATGTAAGTTTTAATTTTAATGCTCAATTTTCAAAAGTTTGCTTTTTTATTCAAATGAATATTTTCTCAACTTTTTTTTACAGAAAAGTGAAATTTTCAGATACAGACCTATTTATTTAGTAGCTTTACAGGTACTGAAATAGTGTTTTCCTAAATCTAATATATCGTAAATATGTATTACTGAAGATAATCTACTGAAAATCTTGAAAATATTCGCATGTAAAATGTTCGTAAGGAAATGAATAAAATTAACAAAGCAACTACTGTTACATCATAAACAAAAGATATGTATCCATATGTTGTAAAAACATCAGCTCTATAGCTTCAGCAGATTTCGAGAAAATAATTTAATATTCTGATGATAGGAAGTTGTGCACCAATATCACCTTAAAAGCATAATGCGTTAAGAGTTTTGTTATATAATGTTAGTTACAGTTAAAACATAATTATACCTAGGTAACTTTGCTTTGTACTATAATATTGTTTTGATTAGTTTATTGGTTACTTTTATAAGGATAAAGATACCATCAATATCAATTCCAACTTACCATGTCATACTCATTCTCTTTCTTTGGAATATCACTTTCTTTATGAATGTGTTTCATTCACTTAGTATAGTATAATAATTGTACTACTATGGAATTTATGTGAATATTCCTTCTTAACTCTTTATTGTGTTATTAACATTTAAAACACAACTGCAATATTAAGAAATTAGTGTTAGTACTTTTGTTTTACAGACAATAGGTAAAATATCAAACAGAAAGAAGCCATATAAAAATAACGACATAAATTTCACGTTCCGTTTGAAGTTTGTGCACCACTGTTTTCTTAATCCAACAGGCTGCTTATTCATAATACATAATCCTTCCTCCTTCCATATCTAGCGCTTGATACCCGCGCACGACGTCAAGGTCAGAAAAATGCACTTACTTTGACACCACTGGTCTACTGACATTCAAAGATACCTGGCTATTGATAGTAATCGTTAATTTCTGCGTGTTAGTGTGCCTTTTCATTAGTTTACAGATAATATATACTAGGCCTACTACCCGTGAAATTGCAACTCACAGGCCATTTAATGTCCCTCAATGTATATGAATTGTATGAAAACACACGACATATTAATTTAATGTAACATTCGACAAGGCGCTTCAATATGTGCATCTTTTTTACCGCGTAGTGCACTTCGAATCCCCTTAATTTAGGTTTTTTTCTGAGAGTGCGCCTCACCGTTCTACTCGGTGTGGGAATGCGCCTAGCTTAGCTTGAGAGCGCAATAGATTATGAAAGATCGCAGTACTGGATCTTAGTGGCCCCCTCCCGAAAATTCTATTCTATTCCTATGTATTAAGTAAGTGATACTACTGATTCCACTATTAATAATCTTGAAGGCGTATGGGCTATTCCATATGAAATCGATCGTTAAAAAACCTCGCATTTTTATACTCTATTTTTTCCCTACTTATACAAGGTGCTGAGGGGAGTGCATTTTCAAAAATATGCTATCGAAAGTCAGACGGTTTTCGTATTATTGAGCGACAAATTTAGCGTATTTTATAAAAACAAGCCTCTTTCAGCGCTCAGAACTCTGGAACCATTTACTCCAGAACATTGAACGAGAGCTTATTTTGAAGCTGACATTTGGTAGGTTATGTTAAGAAGTAATCCTTATATTTATTGTACACAGAGAGACAGATAATCTGATTTTACTTGCTTTTAGGCTTTTTGGCCATTTGTAAAATGTAAAAAAATATTGAGAAAAAACCTTGCATTATGAAGAGGGATTCGGTATTGTTTGCTTAGTGGCTTGGTAATAAGTTTCGAGGGTATTAAATAGATTATTTTCACACTCCTAGACTTGAACGGCGCTGTACCGCAAGCACTGGCCGAGAGCTGAAGATAAGCGAGAGTTGGGCGTCATTTTACTCCTGTGTTTATGAAAACCTGTGATAAAGCTAGCACAGCCATGACTGCTAGACGACACATTACGTGTTTATGTCTACTGGCCTTGCTTCCCTCGGCTATCTCCCGCCTCACAGTTAGCTGGTTAGTTCACGCGCGTACTATTTATTTTCTTTATTTGATATTTTCAATACTTTCTTATCAACGTCCCACCAGTAAAAAATATGTGTTTATTTGTACTTTCAATGCGGAATCTAACCATATATTTTAAAAATATTTTTTTCGTGACCAAAGGCGTCTTAACGAAGAAAAAATCTAAATTTCTCCATTTCCATAAAAAGTAAGAAAAACTGTTTACATGTCAATATAAACTTTAACTTCTCAGCATCAAAACAAACCATGATTTTGATCATTGGGTGAAAGGGTTTCGGACCCACAACAGTTTAAAGTTGCTAATTTTATGAAAATACGATAAATTTAAATATTTTTAATTTAAACACTATTAAATTCTGATGCCTCAAACTTTGCACAAAGCATTATATCACAGTTGTCTACGGACAGAAAAAGTTTCATTGTATTTAAAAATTGCAAGGTAAATTTTCTTTATATTTCGGTCGATTTGAGATGGAATAGCCCGTATGACTCATGTTAGAGAATGGTGTAATGCTAATCAATGTAACCTTAATAATAATGATAATAATAATAATAATAATAATAATAATAATAATAATAATAATAATAATAAGCTAATAATAATAATAATAATAATAAAAAGAAGGCAGCATGAAGTTTAACTTTAATCGATGGTAACATTGATCAAGGAAATTCAGTTACGTTTTTAGCAATACTGTTCGGTTGATCTTTTGCATTTCATCCTTAATTCTTCGTTTTAACTCTTCAGGTCTCGCTCACAAGAATAAAACTATTGGGTTAAAATCAGGGGATTTTGTCGGCTTTCAATAGTTCCATTTTGAACAACTACTATGAAATATTATCCAAGCGTGACAATTAGAACAATGTTAAATTGTTTTAATTTTTTTCTTTTAATTATATTGTACTTCAATTTATATTATTATTATTATTATTATTATTATTATTATTATTATTATTATTATTATTAATGGAGTATTTTTTGTGGTAAATGAAATTGAAGGAAAACAGAGAGACTTGCCCCAACACGTATTTGACCTTAGCAGATTCCAGCTGTACTTGTGAGTTTAACCCTGACTGTCTTCGTAGAAAAGCTGGGATGTAATCGTTTGTCTAGTAGGGCTGCGTTGTAACTTTAGTGACTTAAATTCCTGTTCAAGGTGAGAATAGAACGTATATTGTGCTCTTGACTCCTGTATTGCACCTCATAAATACAAACCATACTCAGTGGCCCGGAACTAATATAACACAGACCACGGTCAGCGTTCCTGTAACTCATACTCGCAGAACAAAAGAGAATATCCAAGGCAGCGCATTCCTGCAGAGCGGAATACGGCGCCTCCTGGAGATAAACAGCCATGGTTCCAAACTGTAACTGATATTCTGTGGTCACATATTTTCCTGCTTATCTGGCAGGAAGCTTCTGGGATGAAACAAAGCAGTTGCTTTCCTACGTCACCACAATACACTTGGTTACAGTAGTTGCAACGAGCTTTAGTTGCCCGTAGAGTGTGACGTGTTGCTCACATTTGATTTGTATGCTTGGGTTAATGCGTGTAGACCTTATATTTCAAACTATATAAAAAAAATACCTGCCCGAATTTTACACATACTTTATAATTATAGATTTTACGCATTTCTCAACCATTCAAATCCTTTACCTAGTTGCAAATGATATAATATTGTTTATAGTTGATTTTCGTCACGTAGTAGGTCTACGTTAAAGTTATCCCTGTAGGAGACACATAGGAAGGCTTTCATTGTGGATGAGTTCATGCATTTGCGTATATTTTTCCATTGGCTATGATTAATTGCTGATTGTCTTCACGAATCATCAACATTTAAGCTTATCAAACCAAATTTTATGCTGCATATTGTTTTTTTATAAATGCATAATATTTCATGATATTTATATTACATATTGTGGCATATTTTCACGTTTAAGCTCATTAAAGTTGATTTTATGTTGCATAAAAATGCATAGTTTGGGTTTTTAAAATCAAAGCATCACAGTCTATTTTTGAAAACTGGTACAGAGTGAAATTATTATAATTATTTTTACAAGGAAAAGTATTGAAGATTTCGCGGAACACCGGTTGAGAACCACAGATGCAGAGCGTACGAATTTTATCGCGTTATCCCTTGGTTAGGGAAGGTTTGAACAGTGATTCACATGCTACAACTTCTTAACAATAAATATAACTTTAATTTCATTTAGTTTGACCTATGATATTATTACATTTATTGCTTATTATTATTATTATTATTATTATTATTATTATTATTATTATTATTATTATTATTATTATTATTATTATTATTATGACTATTACTATTTATACTTATTTATTAGTGATATATCAAGAAATATAGAATTATATTAGTGCATATTTATTGGTATGTTTTAGGTTTTTAAAGACATACATATTATTTAGTAGGTTTTTAAGACATAAACTTCCTGGTCCTAATAATAGGATGCGAAACTTATTGACTTTCCCATTTCACACACTAGAGGCGTTAATACAGACGTGGACAAATTATTAGCAAATTTGAAAATTTCTATTATATATTTTTACAAAATATGATTCTTCAATTTAGACTACAGTTGACATTTTTGTGTATTTCCAAATTATTAGCAAAATTGAAGATTTGCGTTGCATATTTTTCAAAATTTAACTCCTCAATTTGGACTACATTTGATATTTTTGCATATTTACAAATTATTAGCAAAACTGAAGATTTTTATTGTATATTTTTACAAAATTCGATTCTTCAATTTGGACTACAGTTGACATTTTGGATATTTCCAAATTATTAGCAAAACTGAAGATTTTTGTTTTATATTTTTACAAAATTTGACTCTTCAATGCAGTTGACATTTTTGCTAATTTACAAATTATTAGCAAAATTGAAGATTTTTATTATATATTTTTACAAAACTTGACTTCTCAATTTAAACTACAGTTGACATTTTTGCATATTTCTGTCTACTGTAATGATGGAAATATCCAAAATTATCAACTGTAGTCTAAATTGAAAAGTCAAATTTTATAAACAAAATATCATAAAAATTGTCAATTTTGTTAATAATTTGTCCACGTCTGTATAAAAATTGATCTTGCTGCCACCTGTTTTTTTAAGGATAACTAATTCAGGTGGCGAAAAGTTTAACTATATGCATTATGTATTGCCCCTCTCCCGTCCTGAAGCCATCTAATTGAAAATGAAACATTTAAAATTTGTATTCCTCACATCGTCTTCCACTAAAAATTCGTATTGTAGCCAACAGGAAGATGAAAGAGACGGTGTATTTTGCACTACATTCTAATTGAATAATGAAAGTACAAACAAAAAACGGACAGAAAAGAAAACAGAAGGTTAGATAATTGAAACTATATTCTTTGGGCATTTAGTGTACAGTGTACCGGTACTGGAAAAGTCTGCAAAAAGTCAGATAATTGAAATTATTATATTACTATCTACTTTTACAAGGTCCATTAACATCACTGTTTAACATACACTGCTTATACACACACGTACAGCTTATTTCCAGAGCGTCTATCTCGAATTCTTTGCAATTGTCTGGCTTCCATCTTGTCTTCTCAACTAACGGTATCTAATGGATAAATGGAGATCTCTGGGGGACCTACCCGTCACGTAATTCTAATGATCACCACCTACAACATCGGGCGCTGGTCTTGTTACTTAATCCTAAGTATATAGGCTACCATAATTTCACTAAAACAACTAACGTTTTCTCCATGTTGCTTTAATTAAATCATAATATGTCAAAACGGTGGTGTGTTTCATACTCTATTGAGAAAAGTCATTAACATTGTAGATTTCCTTCAAAATCATTATTCGTCACCATACTTGTCTAACTCAAATGACTTCAAATATGAATTATAAAATATTCTATCTTTACAGACAATCGACATTAGTAGCAGTGGGAATGTAATTCCAATGTTTTTATCGCCATTTCTCTCAAAGCAATACTCCCGAGAATGAGTGAACCTCAATGCCATAAGGAAGACGGAAGATTAGAGCAATGGAGAACATTCATAACCTCATCCAGAATCGAACCCGAGACCTTCCGGCTTGTAGCGTAACGTTTTAACAAAGACGCTATGGCGCTCTCCCTTAAACGAAGCACTTAAATTAAATAATTTACATTGTTCCGAAATAAGACTTTCGCTTTCTTGATTGCTCACAGAAACCACTTCTTGTAACTCGAAAAAAATAAAACATTGGACTTTATTTATGAATTACCGTACGTCATAAATTGTGCATAAACAAACCAAAAATTCTACAGGCGCTTAACTTTAGTAAGCTGCTTATCTCACGTAGAATTACGTGTCTGTGTGATCACCTGTCAAGAGAAGCATAGCTTTACTGTGCAGCATATCTTTACGTAGAATTACGTGCGGGTGCGATCATTTGTCGACAGATGAATAGCTTTATTACGTCTCCATATATTTATGTAGAAATACTTGCGGATGTAATCACCAGACAACAGTTGCACAGCTTTACTGTGATCTTTACGTAGAACTACGTGTGTGTGCGATCACCTGTCAACAGATGCAACGGGAATGCAGGAACAAGGAAAATACAAGTATAAAAAGGAGACTACAGGGAGAAAAGGTGGAATACAAGGAAACAAGAAGAATACAAGGAATATAAGTGGACGACAAGGAGAGGGATATAAGAGAAACTAGGGAAATGGAATGAGAACAAAGAAGAGATGTGGAGAATACTAGCAGTAGCGGCAAGAGAAATTTGCATTTATATGTGACGGTGAATAAAATTCCCAAATAACCCCGATACGTAGTGAGGAGAAACACGTATTTTAGTTCTGCGTTCTGTACTTTTGTGTTATTGAAGTAATTAAAGAAATAAGATTAAAATGGTTTGGACATGAGAAAAGGATGGAAAATGGAAAAACCTCGAAGATGATGCTGGAGCGTACTGCGGAGGGAAGGAGAAGAAGAGGAAAACCAAGAGAATAATGAATGGAATGTGTCAGAAGGAGTATGACCAGAAGAGATCTTACTGAAGAAGATGCTGAGGATAGAAATTTGTATAGGAGGAAATTTTCTATGGATGAAAGACAACTACTGTAGTCCTGTATGATTTGAGGCTTTCTCGGCGTTAGTTCGCTAATATGTTTTCGCGGGATATCAGCCGAGTTAAGATTTTGTAATGCTCCAAGCTTTCGACTGCTATCTCTGCAGCCATCTTCAGGGAAGTGATGTCCGAACAGAAAGTCGAAAGGTAATATAGATGTTAGGCTGTCTCAGGTGAATCGGGATTGGTTGGCGGATCGGCCAATCCGGGGCCGGGAATTGTCATTCCCCATTGTTAGCACCATCGGGTCTCCCACATACCACCTGGCCAAGCATCTAACCAACATGCTCCAACCCCTGATTGGAACGTGTGAACATCATGTGAAAAACTCTACAGAATTTGTTAGAATTCTGGAGAACATCAGAGTGGTCCCATCAGATCTACTTCGATGTAATTTCACTCTTCACAAAGGTACCTATAAAAGAGGCTCTAGAACTGGTAGCGGAACAATTCCCGGATGATATTCTACAACTCTTCCGACTGGCCTTGACTACAACTTACTTCACGTACAACAGTGAGTTCTACGAACAAACCGACGGCGTGGCAATGGGCTCCCCGCTGTCACCTGCTATTGCTAACTTTTACATGCAACACTTCGAACACCAGGCCCTATACTCAGCCACACACAAGCCGAGCCACTTCTTCCGCTACGTAGACGACACCTTCGTGGTCTGGCCGCACGGACAAGACAAGCTACAATAGTTCCTACAACACCTCAACAGCATCCACGCGAATATCCAGTTCACCATGGAGGTGGAGTCAGAGGGCTCACTGCCGTTCCTGGATATCCACATACACAGGAAAGCAGATGGTACTCTCGGACATGGCTTATATAGAAAGCCGACGCACACAGATCTGTACCTGAATGCACTCAGCCTCCACCACCCTTCGCACAAGAAGTCCGTCCTGACTAGTCTACTACATCGCGCCATAGTCATATCCGATATCAACAACTTGCCTGCAGAAATGGACCATCTTCGTAGAACACTACAACAAAACAACTACAGCCGGAGAGACATCAACAAATCTCTTAAACAAGCTACCACGAGAAGTAACACAACAGACTTAGACAGCAAGCAAGAACCGACAAAGAAAGCTTTCATTCCATTCTGCGGGAGCGTGTCACACAAAATAAGCAGAATCCTCCAGAAGGTAAATATCAAAACCATCCATAAACCACAGAGCAAAATCCGGAGTCATCTACGTCAGGTTAAAGACAGTCAGGGCCTTAGGACACCAGGGATTTACAAGATTCCATGTGAGTGCGGCGAAGTATACATAGGGCAGACTGGCCGCACAATAGAAGACAGAATCAAAGAACATAAGAGGAACCTGAGGCTCTATTACCCGGAAAAAGCTGCAGTGGCGCAACACAGCATAGAAAAGGAGCATAAAATACTGTTTGACCACGCCAAGGTCATTAACAAATCAAGCCACTACTGGGATCGTACAATCAAGGAGGCCATAGAGATCAAGCTGGAGAAAAACAACTTTAACAGAGGCAGTGGACTCCAGCTCAGTCAGACATGGACACTGGCCTTGGACCAACTTAGGCCCTCTTACAATCAAGGTCATGAAGATCACGGACCGAGGACGGCAACCGATTCCAACCGGCGGAACAGGGCTCGTCGCCCGCCAAACTTCACACAGGAATCCCGGGAGGGGCGGAGCTTACGAGGAATGACAATTCCCGGCCCCGGATTGGCCGATCCGCCAAGCAATCCCGATTCACCTGAGACAGCCTAACATCTATATTACC
The DNA here is from genome assembly GCF_040183065.1 of Periplaneta americana. Lineage (NCBI taxonomy): Eukaryota > Metazoa > Arthropoda > Insecta > Blattodea > Blattidae > Periplaneta > Periplaneta americana. Next base: position 95,151,798 of record NC_091117.1, read on the forward strand.
TTTCGACTTTCTGTTTTGCGTACCTTTTAAATTTGTCCTCCCAATTCTCTTTCGATTTTTCGATTTTTTCGACTGTTCGGACATCACTTCCCTGAAGATGGCTGCAGAGATAGCAGTCGAAAGCTTGGAGCATTCCAAAATGTTAACTCGGCTGATATCCCGCGAAAACATATTAGCGTACTGTAGTCCTATTGTAGAAAAATCCTGGTTAGAAAGAGAAGTTCTGCATTATACGTAAAAAAACATTCGTGTATTGTAACACTTTCTAACATTATTTATAAAAATATGTTAGTGTTTTATAATGCGATTCTAGACATATTTATTTTTTATTTTCAGCAATACTGTAATCTAGACAGACCTATAAAATTCTTGATTGCTTCTGTGGAAGTCCAGAGATTTAAACCTTGTATCTATTTCACATTATACAATTTCAGGAATATTACAAATACAATCTAAAGTTTTCCGTATTTATAAATTCCACATTATGTGAAGGCACATCATAACTTGTGTTGCTGCTGTTGATATTAAATACAAATACAAATTTCACATTGCTTCTCCATTCCAGTGTAATATTCAAGACGAACTGTTACATATAATGAATAGGAACAAACGACTAAATAACTCTTAGGGCTTCCTAAATATTTAATGCTACAGCTAAGAGACGAACCTCGTATAACGCAGCTCTGTGAAATTCCATTGAGGCAGTGTCGTCGTCGGTTTGCCTTTGTCTTGGCCACGGTTTCTGCTCGTGCCTTCACTTAGGCTTCCTTGTGTCAACAGAACTGTGCATTCTCCATCTCATCTTCCTCCTCTTACACTTTCACTGAAAATAAAAGGCGATTTGTAACGTGAAGAACAAAAGCTCTTTAGTAACGTGGTTTTCTTTTACTTTTTGTTAAATGTACCACACGAGTTTCAACACAGAGCCCTGAGATGTTATCCCTACAGATAACCATGAAGACAGTAATGTTCGGAAGAAATCTTAATCATCTAATGAAATTTAATTCTAAGTTGTAGCACTTTAAAGCAGTCAATAAAGCTGCTTAGCAATGTCGCTGAGATGTTTCTGCACCCTATTTAGTTAGCACAATATTCGAACGGTCGAGATGTCGATTCTTAATACTTGCAATATTTTATTTTGCAAATAGAATTCCTCATTATGATTAAAACAGATTTAAAGACACGTTTACAATTAGATTATTGCTATAATTAAGTGCTGTAGTGACACTTATATTTTAAATTTAAATGAACTACTAAACTATTATATTCAGAAAATTGGGCTCAGAAATCAGAAAGTCTGTAAATGTAATTTGTGATGTACAAGGACGGTATTCAGACTGGCTTCTTTTTGGATTACTACCATTTTCCCTATCATCACTTCACTTTCTACCCATAATAAATTTGTAATCAACCTTATCATCAGTGTGGAGCTAACGATAAAACAGATTTTTCAAGTATGAGTGTTACCCTACCATTTTCGGCTCAACTTTTACCTTTGCCCGGCAGTCTTCTTATGCTGATTTTCTGCTGCCACGAACTAATAAAGTACCCCATATCTTAATGAAAATATCCAAAATTATAACAATTTATTTTCGTAGCCATTCATAAGTGTGTATAATTTTATTTAGTTCATGATTTTACCAAATATTTGTACCATATTTAGATCATGTTAGATGATATTGGGTTAGTTAGAATTATTTCAGATATTCACAGTACCCAGTGTGGTGAGAAGATTTTGAATATTTTGATCATGTCATAGATGTAAAAGCAACCATCGGCTCCATCATCAGCGAAGACAGAGAAAAAAGACAACCTATATGTTGAATCTGCTACCGAGAGTTATTCTCAGGAATAGTGGAGGCAACCTATCTGTTGGATCCGTTACCGAGAGCTATTCTTAGAATAAAGTAGAGAAAAGAGACAACCTACCTGTTAGAACGGTTACCAAAAACTATTTGCAGGAAAAGCAGAGAAAAGAGGCAACCTATCTGTTGGATTCGTTACAGAAAGCTATTCTTAGAAAAAGTAGAGAAAAATGAGGCAACCTACCTGTTAGATCGGTTACTATTGAAGCCTTGGTTGCTCGATAAATAGTTAAAACACACGTGGACTGTAGATTTAATGTGTTTTATTGTTTGACGGCCTCTTGCTGCAACAGCACACTTCCATGACACTTACAGACGCTAACATATGAGGCAGAGTTGCCAACCTTGAAGTCCCAAACAGTTACCGAGAGCTATTCTCAGGAATAGTAGAGAAAAGAGGCAAACCTATCTGTTGGATCCGTTACCGAGCTGTTCTCAGGAATAGTAGAGAAAAGAAACAACCTATCTGTTGGATACGTTACTGACAGCTCTTCTCAAGAAAAGTAGTGAAAAGAGGCAGTCTGTCTGTTGGATTCGTTACCAAGAGCTATTCTCAGGAATGAAAGAGAAAAATGGTAACCTGTTTGTTCGATTTGTTACCAAAAGTTATTCTCCAGGTCGGGTTACGTTAGTTTAGGTATGTTTAGATTATGTTAATTGAATTTAGATTAGATTATTTTTGGTTAAGTTAGGTTATTTTAATATGTGCTATCACTTACTCATAAACGCATAACAATTATACTTAAAATTTTGTGTGCTTTAAAAACTGACGACATGCCGACGTCAAGGAAACCTATTAACTATTCTTATTCCTCGATTTCGCAATTATCGATTGATCACTATCTACGAAGAGACTAGATTAGATTAGGTTACTGTAGGCTGATGAATTAGCTTTGAATAGACCAGGGGCCTATTCCACCATTTCAATTTTGAACTGGGCTACATTTCACTTTTTACTTTTTGAGTTTTGAAAAGTGAAAAGTCTTTCTGTTCTTCCATAAACTACAGACTTTTATACTTTTCATTTCATTCTGCAAAGTCTTTGCATATCAGTAGTCATTGCAATTCCATGTTTTTGAGCTCCATTTCCTAGGTAATGAAGACATATGAACTAATTGTTCTTTAGATGAAAGAGATAGTCTAAACTTGTTTTGGTTCTAGAATGAGCCCAATTCTTAAAAACATAATCTGGTTGAGTTGGCGTAACTCGAAAACTTTTGCAGAACTAACACAAACTTGCCTATAGAAATTTATCATGTTTTTATATATTCTATTTGGGGTTCTTTGTCACTTGAATCAGTTAATAGTAAATTTTCTCTTTTATCAGATTTTCTCTCTAAATCATTTTGAACCCAAAGCAAAAATATATTGAATAAAAGGAATTTAGGGAAAGAAAGTCTACTTGCTTCTTTGCAAACATCCCATTTACATTTCAGCACATGACTTTGCACCTTTCAAAATTAGTATAATGATGGAGCAGAAGTAATAATACATTCGAAAAGTTTTCTATACTTTTCCTTTTCACTTTTCAAACCAGTTTTGAAAAGTGGTAGTGGAACAGAAACTGCAATGAAAAGTGCAGACTGAGAAGTTGAAAAGTTTAATGTCGCAATAGACCTCAAGTTACTGTAGATTACATTTTGTTTAGCTCATGTTGGGTTATGTAGAGATTAGCGATCTACCAATAGAGGAGCATATTTCCAGTATGTCAAGAATATGGCACAATTCATTTTAATGGAAACATTATGGAAACAGTGTAACTCATATATAGACACTCTGGGATTCGAGGAGATATTTAAATTGCCATAAAAATAGGTATTAACCCAAGAGTCATTGATATCGAGAAGAGAAAAACGTATTCTAGTCTGGCCAATAAATTATATCTGCATGCAGTAATTGCCTGGAGATGCGATGCATTCGCTCGGTCTCATGTGGCATCGACAGTGGTTACAATTATATTGGCGCTATTTGCATATGTATTTCCACTAACCAACCATAATCCAGTATTCGTGCTTATAAGCCCAGGGCAGTTAAGTGAGAGAGAAAGCGCTGATTTTACTTGGGGGTTTGTGAAAATGATTGTCTCACTTCTGCATAAAACTTTGTTTCAATTGGGCACAAATTTGTGGTCTGACTGGACAAATGTTCGAAGCTTCAAATTTTTTATTACTACATTCTACTCTTAAATACTTTCTCTGCTGCAGTCATATAAATTTTTCTATGTTCGGTTCGTTAAATATACATTGAGAATTATTTTAAAAGTATTTTAAATACTGAAGGTACTTCACACACTCTTGTACAAGTCGAAGATTTGAAAACTTGATATTTAACGCTTTTTGTTTTGTTTCTGTTTTTTTAATATAATGCATGTAAAATCTATTCTTTGTGATGTTAAACATGTCATGCTACATCTCTTCATCCATTTTAATTATATTTAACATTATTCGTAGTATCATTGCGTCTTCTGTTATATGTGAGTCAACTAAATATCTGTTTCATAGCTGTGTTCTTTCATTAATGTCTTTTTATTGTTTTCGTGTGTATTCATTTTATACAGGGTGATTCAAAAGTCACGCGACATAGGACATCACTGTTATTAGTGTAAGTACAAAAAATAGTGTCAAATAAAAGTTTTAGATATTGGTACGTGTAGTTCATGTGCAAAATTTAAATAAAATCGTAAGAGCCATTTTTGAGAAAATTGCAACAAAAATGTTCGCGTTTCAAGTAAAGTACCAGTTTGGTTAGGGAAAACTCATCCAAAACTGAGGTGTCACATCTCTGGAGCATACGAAACTTAAATTAGAAATGTGGTTTGGGTCGCGCGCCGAAATTAATAAATTGTGTTTTTTGTGTAGACAGGTGAGTATGTGCTAGTTTCACCAGTGAACCGGGTAGTAACAGACGATGTACACAATTCCTGAGAGGGTGAAAATGGTTCTCATCCATGCGGGAGGCCTGAGTCTACGGGAAGCAGCAGAAGAATATCACAGACGGCATCCAGATCAACCTACCCCACATCACGGAAGCATTGGTCGTTTAATGGAACGGTTCAAGATAGCAGGCAGTATCCATGACAAAAAAACGTTCAGGGCGGCCTCGTTCAGCAACAGGGGATGCAAACGCAGCTAGTGTAATAGCTAAGCTGGTAGTCAGTCCATCACGGTCAACCAGGGAAGTGGCGCAAGAATGTGTCACCAGTCAAGCGTCCGTGTCCAGGATACTATCCGTCAATCATTTCCATCCCTATCGTATGCACTTTGTGCAGAAACTGCATGGGGATAACACAGATATACAGGTGCAGTTCTGTGAGTGGTTTCTTGAACGACGAACTCACCAGCCAAACCTTGAAGCTGACATTTGTTGGAGCGATGAGGCCTGTTTCCATTTGAACGGAACAGTGAATCGACATAACGCTGTGTACTGGGCAACCGAGACCCCCACATAGCTGTAGAGGCTCATAATCAGTTTGACCCAAGATTAAATGTGTGGTGTGGCATATACGGGGATGTGGTCATCGGTCCCATATTTCTGAACAACAAGCTCACTGCTCCACTGTACAGATAGAATCTCGAGGCTACACTGCTGCATTACTTGGATGATCTGCACCTAGAAAGAAGACGTGGGTTTTTCTTTCAGCAGGATGGAACATACCGCATTTCAGATTGACAGTATGCGAATTGCTGAATGAAGTTATCCCTGGGTGTTGGATCGGTCGCGGGAATCCAGTGGAATGGCTGCCTAAGTCGCCAAAATTAAACCCACTTGGCTTTTTTCTCTGTGGCAATCTCAAGTCTGTAGTTTACAGCAACAGGTCCCGAAAACTGGATGAACTGCAGGAAAATAACAGGAGAGAATGTGCACAAATAACACCTGCAGTGTTACTTAATGTGCGGAGCCTTAACAGTGTATGGATGTGCCGTCACCAAAAGCCACCAATTTGAACACTTACTCCATTAGTGTGCATGTGGAACAATTACACAGGTCGTGAAAGTTCAAGTGCTAAAATGTTTCAGTTTGCCATTGTGATTCTCAACTTACTCACCTGTCTACACAAAAAACACAATTTATTAATTACGGCGCGCGACTCAAACTACATTTCTAATTTAATTTTCGTACGCTCCAGAGATGTGACACCTCAGTTTTGGATGCGTTTTCCCTAACCAAACGCGAACATGTTTGTTGCAATTTTCTCAAAATGGCTCTTACGATTTTCTTTAAATTTTGCACAAGAACTACACATACCAATATCTAAAACATTTATTTGAAACTATTTTTTGTACTTACACTAATAACGGAGATATCCTATGTCGCGCGACTTTTGAATCACCCTGTATAGAATGTTCACTTGGATTCTGCGATATATAAACATGATTCTGAATATATGTCTTATATACGGAGACTTGGCTTAAAATTCAACATAATTATTTTCTACATTGGTATTTTCAACACGTAAGATAGGTTACTCTTCCTCATCAGAAATGTATGGATCACTGGCTGAGAAGAAATGCCTACTGAAGGATGCACTGGAAGGAATGGCGAACGGGAGAAGAGTTCGGGGCAGAAGAAGATATCGAATGATACACGACATTAAGATATATGGATAATATGCGGAAACTAAGAGGAAGGCAAAAAAAAAAAAAAAGGAAAGACTGGAGAATCTTGGATTTAAAGTGAAAGATCTGCCCTTGAGCAGGAACTATGAATGAAACTATATAATATCAGTGATTGCCAAAAGCTGTGTTGAGACGCGTGTTCTTGCCTCTAATCAAGTATGACATCATATCACCACCCTCTTTTTACCCGGGCACTGTCATTCACTACAATACCTGAGGAGATACTTACTCCAACCCTCTCTGCAATAGTGGTGTACGGATTGCATTTCTATTACATCACCATTCCGTGGTTTTAGGCAAACACTACTTTATACATAGGACCGTTATTTCAAAATAATTGTGTCCTGGAACACAACTATGGTCCACGACACACCATTCAAAGAACATTGTAGAAGTAATATAGACCGTCCGCAGATAGTTGCAGTTACTTGACTTCAAACTACAGTACAGCAAAAATATAGATAAATGAGGTACTACGTTATGGAGTACAAAATTTGAATGGTTGTATCGTGGACCATAGTTGTGTTCCAGGACCATAGTTATGGGAAATGACAGTACGTATAATTGATGGAACTTCTGTGAGTGGATTTCAGACATGAGTTTGAAAATTGTAATGTAAGGTATATTCTCATCTATTGTATATCGCTCTCCTCATTTTAGCGCTGTGTTTGTAAGAAATGTCACATTCAATAAGCAAAACAGGATAATATAGACCCTATGACATCTTTTGATCTGAAAAGTAAATTCAAAACCAAAATTAAGCCTTATAAGAAAACTGTCTTTCACATTCATAATACTTATTATTGATTCTTCAAATTGGATTTGTGTGCAACTTTTAGGAGCGCACTAAATTAAATACCATACATAACTAACAGAAAATAAGCAACTAACTTAGCTGAGTCTGTGAAGTTTTGTCAACGAACTGGAGGTAACGGGCAACAGTAGGCCCTAACTAGTTACCTGCGGAATGAATACCTTTAAACCAACCCTGCGTACAAAGGAGAAGGAAAAAGAAAGGAAGATACCCCCGTCCATATCCTTTCCGCTTCACCGATTTAGAAACGAACACATAGTAAAACATTATGCATCGGTGGTGGATTTCAGGCGATCAACGAGAGCAGAAAGTTCATAAAAGCTATGACACATGCCTTATACAATCCGTCACTTAACAATGATTGCCTTCCGGCCTACTCGTATCATACCGATACATAACTGTCTCTGCCGGGGAATGTGGAGTGGGTAATTAAGGGGTAATCTGCAGTATCTTAGTTATTGAGTTATTTACGCCCAAGTTTGCTCTATACACAAAGCAATCGATGAATGATATTAGCCTTGTATCCTTGTTTACTGTTTCGATTATAAAAAACGTAGACCACTAATTTTAGTTGAGTTGATTGTATGCCTTCCCTATCTTTTTGGTCATTTTAAACGTGTCAAGAAATAGAATCTGGACTGTAATAATTTTAATCACTTGCATTTGATTCAGCCAAATGTGGTAATAAAAAACAAAACATTTAACAGATACTATATAACAAAGTTGTAAATATTTCTGAGTACTTATTATTGAAGCGAACGAGAGCTCTCTCGAGTCCCTTAACCCGGGAACTAGGGGGCAGTTATGTGCTCGATGGCAAACTTACAGCACCTTTTATCTCTGGGAAGACCCTGGACTTAAATCTTGTAGCAGACATTGGACTCCTGTATTTGAGATGAAAAATTTCGCCTTTACCAGGCTTTGAAATTGGACACATCCAGACTGTAGTCACGTCAATAGGCCTAGCTCTGCGATAGACTCAAAGGAACTTCCATTCTCGATATAAAAGTCGTTATTAATTTCTTATAAAATTCTCTGCGGTGGCTGAGTGGTCAGACCATCAGCTGTTACGCAAGCGGCTCGAGTTCGAGTCCAGGTAAGGCCTGAGATTTTTCAGTGACACTTGTAGCGGTTGGGCTTCTATTCGGGATTCTCCCGTTTCCCCCAAATTATGCATCTACATCATTCCTTAACCATTTCTCCATTTAGTCATCATTTCACAGCATTTCCCGAACGTCGGTAGGCGACGCAAAGAGGGGGCTGGCCTAGGGACGAGGCGGAGTTGTCTGCTCGAAACCTGGGCACGCAGCGAACCCTAGTGCAGTCAGCCGATGTAGGTTTGGGAATGCGCCTGCTTGAGGGTTAGCGCAATAGATCGTAAAGGTCGCAGTGCTAGGCCATAGTTCCCTCCTCCCGAAAATTCCATTCCATTCCAATTTCTTATACGTATAGCATGGAAAGCGTTCAGTGACAATTTTTATAAGACACGAATCCTTCTTAAAGTAAAAAAAAGGAAAAGTCCTGCACCAACGTGTTTCTTCGCGCTTTAATTTTCCAGAAAAAAATATTTTATATGATTTTTTAACCTACTCGTATTATCTTTTTAAAATATTTGTAAATACACATTTTATAAACATACTTACATTAGAGTTCTCAGTTTCTACGAATTATATTATTATTCGTAACCTTCTGAGGAACAGAGAATTTGATATTTGGTGTCGTCATCCACAGAAAGGGAAAGGCGTAGTTTTATTTAAACAATATCCTGGTGCCAACAAATGGATTTATAAACACGAATGACTCTAAAACAGCGAATGGCGCGATGGTATAGCTGCAATACGTGCTGTGCCGGGAATATCTCAGGACAACCATTGTAGGCATTGCCACAACGAGGTTGAAAATCTTGCACACGTCCTGGGATCCTGTCCGCACGGCGAAGCTCTGCGAAACGCTAGAACCACCAAGTACGATCAATTATAGCCACTGCCCTTAAAGATGCCGAATACAACACCTTTGAAGAAGCAGATGGTCTCTCCGTCACTGGCAGTACACGGCGCATAGATATAATAGCATTAAAGAAATTTACAAGATCTGGATTCCTAATTGATCCCACTGTGCGTTTCGAAACGAATGAGGAACAGCCAGCAGATGTGGATAAGGAAAAAAAGAATATCTACAATCCTACCATTCCATATTACCTCAAAAAGTACCAGCTAGAAGAGCTTGACGTAGGACTAATCGGACTTCTGGTTGGAGCAAGAGGTACCGCTACTCTCTTCATTAAAGATGTGTTTAAGAGGCTTGGAATACCTATATCTATTATTCCGATTGTAACTTTAACTGCATTGAAAGGATCAATTGCTCTCCTGAAGCATCACCTATATTCGAAATGAAACCTAATTCATTAGCATTTTTTACTTTTTTTTTTTTTTTTTGTAACACTTGCCTCTCTAAAACTAGGTATATTTCCACCAATCACAAAATGTATTTGCAGCTATGTACTTGCAGGAGTTTCATTGTCAAAACGAAATTAATAGTTCACTGAACTTGTAAACATTTATATGGTTAAGTACTCTTTGTCCCTTATGGCAGCTCACGAATAGTGAGAAGATTTCTAAATTAAATATTATTATTATTATTATTATTATTATTATTATTATTATTATTATTATTATTATTATTATTATTATTATTATTATTATTATGACTATAGATGAGCTATGAAAGCCCTTGGCTGTTAAGTTTACAATATACACTGCACTATGTTCTGACAAACAATTTTCCAGTAATAAATTTCTAAAATTTGTAGGTCCTTCTTCAGTTAGTCCATATAGGCTATATAAACCCAAATCTTCTCAGTGGTTTTTCCGTTAAGGAGTTTCTGTCAACATCCTTTTTATTCTTCTTTCAACAATTATTTTGCATAACATTTGTCTCGTTTACGTTTTAAGAGTATTTCAATACTTTAATTATTAATAAATCACCTTATGTAATGGATGTTTAGCAACGCTGTTACCGAAATATAGACGCGTAATTCACCCTACGGCCTGAGTACATCGGGGCGTAGAGTGTCATGCAGAACGGAGCGTGCAACAGACAGTGTTTGTGTACGTTTTTTTCCCCCGCTATTGTGGAGAAGCGGCGTTTCATGCGTTGACAATAGTGCTGCTGAATTTACTGCGATGTTACAATTATTCATAAAAGCAAAGTCAATTTCCCAGGGTTTAAAAAGAAATAACGCGAAATGGTAAAGGAAAATTCTGTTCCTTTTATCTAAAAGATTTACTCTATGACGTAACTCTCGTTGAATTCTTTCCAATTGTATATCGTTTTCACCTTCATGTCAGTAGTTGAAATTTTATTCTTCATATTATAGTTGGAATCTCCTGGTAGAGGGGCAGAGAAGGCCTGACGGCCTTATCTCTACCAGGTTAAATAAATAAATTCTAATACTACTAATACTATTCGTCTTAAGCATATTTTGGAATTTCCTTCAGGACGTTCTAATGTAATGTAGAAACATGGTTGTCCTGGAAGTAGAAGTCGCAAGAAAGTGCCTAGTTACAAGACAAACACCTGTGCTCTATGTGGAATTCGAACCCATAATTTAACGTTAGTACTACGTGTTAACCGTTGCATACATCTGGATCGAAAGAGTAAAAAATTTAAAAGAAATGTTGTCTTACCTTATTTTCATTTCAAGTGATTGATCAGTTATGAAAGCATCACTAGAAACATATGGCACAACGCTGGGTAACATGAAAGAGCACCTCCTCACATAGATATTGCAATTGGTTATTAAACGACATTTTATCATCTTCTAGGTTATTTACTGTCGATGAAAGTGATATTAGTGAGATGTTGTTGGGGTGATATGAATCTAAGAATTCACAATGAGATTAATTAATATTCACCTTATTGTTTAAAAAAAACGGAAAAATCCAGTACCAAGCAGGGTTCAAATCCACATCCCAGCCAAAAAGCAGCAGTTCCTAGACCACGCCCTACCCCTAGAACACGACCAAGGTCCCCTTCCAGGAAGATGATAATCAGGTGATGGTAAGAATTTGTGTAATAACTAAACGAGAAATCTTGCTCCAACCCAGTGTTTGTCCACAAAAAAAAAAAAAAAATAAATAAATAATATTTTCAATAAACGCTAGAGTCCCGATTACCCGACTTCGATTATTATCCAGCCTTCCGTTTTATCCGTGTCGATTTTTTTATTACAGTAGTGTACGTATACAGAGTGAACCGTAAATAATGGAATTAATTTCAGAGCATTATTCTTTGAAATATTTCGAGTAAAAAAATTCAGTACAGTTTTGTTCGTTTTTGCTTCCTTTTCGAGTAAAAAATTGTTTTATATTAAATATTTCATAGTGTGTTTTCGGAAAGCCATTGATTTAATTCCCAATATGCTCAGTCAGTTTAAGGGAGCTGTTTATTATGACTATTACACTCTTACTACGTCATACTACTTTTAACCAATAAAACAGTACGAAAGGACGTATTTCAACCAATCATGGTTGCTTATCGCACAATTTTATCGCGTCCCTAGCATTTGTTTAATTTTATCGCGTCCCTAGCATTTGTTTCTTTGTTTGCCAAAATTTCAAACTGCGCTGGTCTGGACGTCAAAATATATATATATATATATATATATATATATATATATATATATATACATAAAATTACAAACCACTCCAGTCGATGCACAGCAGTTTCAAATATGACTCGCATTGGCATTCAAGAACAAGAATTAATAAAAATCACTGATCATACCTATGCATCTTCTGAAATCCTATTTACAAATAAATGAAGAGCACCATTAGGAAATCCTGAATAAGTTGAATAAACCATGTAGGCCTAAATCAACGAGTTCCACTTCTATTACGCACACGTCCAATATAACAGCAATTGAACCACCAACCACATTCAAATTTGAAAATTGTACATTCAATAATTATTCCTTTTAAAATTATTCATGTTTATTTTTTATGTCATCGTCGTTAATTAAAACTTTTCTAACACTTGTGCATATTATTTAGGTTATGTTATAGCTTCTCCTATATGATATTATGGATAGTCACGTATCAGAGATTGCTTAATATTAAGATTTATTGAAAATCATCTGTCAAGTGACGTTGATTACTGGGATTCGGATAATTGAAGTGGAATGCAACTGTTTTAATAAAAATGAAACTTAATCAACAAAGCCTTCTTGACTAGTAAGTAGTAACACTGCCATCGGGTATAGATCGATAACTTCTCGACGAGAAGGCATTGCTAGTAATCATAACTCACTACTGCCATCTAGTATGCATCTAGCGTAATATTTGTAATGTTGCGATGGTACAATAATACATTTGAAGACAGTTGTATTTTCGTAAGTCAATTAATATTTTATTGTATTGGAGTACTTCGTTACTTCTAATCTTTATATACTTTCTTCCAATCGTGTAATAGTCAATTAAATCCCACTCGAGTTTTGATTTTCTCTAGATAAATCAAAACATCTAGTGAGATTACTGTTGATAATCAATGATTGAAAGAATTTTAATTTTGTTCTTTAAATATGCAGAAATATGGTCCCAACATAGGCCTATATATATATATATATATATATATATATATATATATATATATATATATATATATATATATTTTGTTCTGCAAAGGGATTTACAATGTTACATTTTTTTCGGATCAAATTTCTACACATTTAAAGGAGAAAACTAAAAGTATTTAAATAATTTATTATCATAATATCCTGCTCTCTTAAAATGACTGAGCATGTTGGGAATTAAGTCAATGGCTTTCCCAAAGTACGCTGTGAAATGTTTCATATAAAGCAATTTTTATCTCGAAAAGGAAGCAAAAACGAGCAAAATTGTATTTAACTTTTTTGTTTGAAATATCCCCAAGAATAATTCTCTGAACATAATGACATTACTTATGGTACACTCTGTATACTGTACGGAGCAATAACAAAGTTTGTTGAAGTCAATTATACAGCATACTGTACTGTATTATGAATTAAAACTCGTTTATTATGTGCATGTGAGTAACGTCTTTCTACATTACTGGGTCTGAGCTTTGTCCCTTTAAGATTACAGAATCAAAAACCACATGTCGCTCTCACCTCCGTATTATCGGGATTTTTGCTTATCCTGATTATCCTCGGTCTGTAAAATACGAATAATTGGGACTCTATACACATGTAATTGTACAACAAAGTTTGTTTAACCTCTTCCCTTACTATATATTTTACCAGTTTTGTGAAAAAAGTGTCGTATTTTTTTATTTTCGTATAAAAGTCATTGCAGAATCACTGTACATCACTAATTTTCTTACATACCAAAAAATCACTATGGAATAGACATACATTCATACCTGAATTATTATCCCGAGTTATCTCGTGCAACTTAATTCCAGCTCTGGTAGTTGTCCCACTTTGATTTTCTTCTGAACTATTTACCAACTTTTATTCTTTTTGTAGATTAATTTATGAGGTACAATACCAGTGCTGTTATCAAGGTGTTAAATGTTGCTTGTCGTGTGATAGATTCGAATGTAGGGTATTACGCACAGTGGCACATTGCATTCCGGACAGTAGTATCTGCTCTCCTATATGAGAGCGTTTTGGGAAGAATGGTGTAGCAGTCATTGAATATTTGTACCAGTACAACTGTTCTTCAGGTTTGTGAATAATGTTCTGCAGTATCACTATGCCCAAAAGTACAAGTATTTCAGAGTCTGTAGTAGGCCGCCAAGAATTATTTTCAGCATTCTGTGAACACTTATTAGCATGCCGAATCGTCTCCTCGAATATAATGTTGATGAGGTCATTATTAAAGAATAATTTTTAAAATTGCGAATTATCGTTATCAGAAACAATGTTAAATTTTCAGAGAATGGGGACCTCGGAGGTGCAGAAGAAATGGTGCCAGATGTCTTCTATTCAAACCACTGTCGAAAAGACGCGACATCAACTGATCTGAATTTGTTTGTTGGTCTATAACTTCGTCTTCTGATACCGATGTTTCATTTCCTAATCTTCTAGAGGAATATATTTCTGATCAAAAGTTTCGGAATCACTAACTTGATCCATCTTTACACAAAACAGCACAAAAAACACTAAACACAAACAGAAACCGCCAAAACTAACTACCATCTACTCACTACTCTGTGTGAATGCTATATGAGCATAGAATTCCACTTGCAAGGAAGAAGTACAAAAAACACCACCAGATATAGCAATATCACTCATTTCTGTAGCCATCTAGTGAGGAAAAGGTTAATGAAAGAATGGAAACGTATATATTCGGGATATAATCCTTAGAAGCGAAAATGGGACTCAGACGAGTTAACTCGGGTTAATAAATTTTGATACAAGTTAGCAACCCGAGTTAACTCGGGTTAATTAGGGAAGTGGTTAAACATTGCTCCAAACTTGATTTTAGTCTGTCAAGTAATATATCCATCCTACCTCTTGATACATACATTTGTATTATATTAATTTATCATTCTGCTTTAATATCCTTTTTAGTTCCGTTCATTCGTGTGCAGTCATCAGAAAACGGCGAAGTAACTAACTGTAATATGAGGTTTCCATCCCCCAACGGTTTAGTAATTTTCCACGAAATCCTTATAAAGGAAGAGCTTCTAGATTTATTCAACTTCTATCGATTCACTAGACTTAATTTTATGGCTTGAAATTAATTTCCTTTAATTTAGGTTCTTTCTTTTCTTTTTCTTGTGCAGAAACTAGATGGTTGAGTGAGTTTTTTGCTTTTATTTCTTTCTTTCTTTTAAGAACGGCAACTAATTGGAGACTGTTCTGTTTTGTTTCTTTGAAAACTAGCGCTTTTACATTTTCTATTACATACAAAAAAGTAACAAGACTTTGTTCTCCTTTCTTTTCATCGGAATGAATGCTTGTAACACTCACTTTTCTTTTAATGTCGCCCACATTCACCAAGTCGTGTGTCTTGAACATAATCACAAGATGGAGGGACAAGTTGACTGATGATGTCTTGTTGGACGAAAACATCAAGACGTTTCATTACAGATAGACAGACAGACGAGTGGAAACGAACTCTATAGTTGAATGAAAAGGAATCCTTGTGAGATGTGAGGCATATATGGGAGAGACGTAAGGAACTCTGTCAGTAGTGGTCCAGTCATAGTTGGTGGAATGCATTCATGTACTGAGGTTTACGGTAGTTCGTGTTTAATATGAGGCCGTGCATCGTGTCAACAAAACTTGGGGTAAGTTTCTTCTTTCGGTGGGACAGCATTTGTAACACATACCTAAATTCAAGAAAACATTAATCAACAACCGTTAGTTTACAAGCAAGACACATTAAGTCAAAAATTGTATTTCTGAGAAAAAGCAATATTTGATTTACATAAATTATACGTATAAACTTAAAATTGGAAAATGAAAGAGAAACAATTTAATAAAAATAATATTTTGAGGATTTTGTTTTGTCAAGAACGTTTAAACACACTTTTCTCAGAAGTAATATTTTTGACTTTGTAGATATTAATGAATTCATCTTATGGGGGAATGGAATATTGGATTTTATGTATTTTTCTATTTTTCCAATTTATTCTTTGATTTTTTCTCTTTGAAATGGTATATTATGATTATACTAAAATTATATCAACGCTAATTTTTCGTTATTATTTATTTATTTAGTTACTTTGTTTCTTTCTTTATTTATTTATTTATTTATTTATTTATTTATTTATTTATTTATTTATTTATTTATTTATTTATTTATTTATTTTTTGTTTATTTATTTATTTATTTGCATTTGTTTGGTTTTGTTTTATTTATTTATTAACAGGTAAAGTCAAATTACAATGCTCATGACTTACAATTTACATAATTTAAAATACATAAACAAGAAAAACGAACCATACATTATTAAAAGCAGAATAAAATAGAAAGCACGGAAATGGAAAAAGAAATTGAAAATAAGGTGTGAAAGTAGCTTTAAATCAATTGGTGAGAATAATAATAATAATAATAATAATAATAATAACAATAATAATAATAATAATAATAACAATAATAATACTAATAACAATAATAATAATAATAACAACAATAATAATAATAATAATAATAATAATAATAATAATAATAATAGTAATAATACTCTGCAAAATATGATAAAAAGATTATTCTCTATTTAGAAAATGTTATATTCAAAATATCAATATTCGCATTGGAATGCAATTTATTATTTATTGCAACAGGAGGAAGGGGCGGAGTATGTGTATTGATGTTTTATTTTAACCCTAATTTTCCATAAGTTTAGCCTTTTCAAACAAACGAACTTTTTCTTAGCTTCTACTTAATCTAGAATGTTTAAAATTTCAGGAATTGTTTACTTGGATGTTGTAACTATATTGAAACAACGTATTTGAAATTTGTTAAATTTTGAAGATGTTACAGAGGGTAATGTGCTGAAAATAGTTGAAAAAATATAGGAATGGGGAAAAAATATTTATTAGTAGGGAAATAAATTAATGAAAAACTATTTTTTTCAGTAGGCCTATAAAGTCAAGTTATGTATACATGAGCTGTAAAGAAATCAATTATCTAGCTTTAACAGTTTTCGAGAAACATTTCCCTATGTTAGACAATTTAACATTTTCAAGATAAGTAGTTTCGTATCCCCTTAACAAAACAATAGTGATTTAATGCATACCCATTCTCTTATTATTTTTATTTAGACTGTCTTTGTCCGCACCAGACATGGGACACTGTAGGCACATCAGATGTGACGAAAAAAGAGTGGGATTTGAAACACTTGTAATAATCGGAAGGGACAGCAGTGGTATCACGCGGGATGGTGAGGACGTACGCGTGCTGTGATGAGTAAATTATCGAGGTCACGCGCGAGAGATAAGAGAGGAATTCAGTCGAGCGCTCCGATTCGTTACGGACTGATCTACAAAATAAAATTGAAAAATATTGAAAGGGCAACTGCAAAATAATGGCAATTTGGAAACAAGGACAAACATTTATTTGTACTTCATCTCAAAATATACAAATATTTATGAAGAAGATGTTAAGAATACTAAAAGATCTAGATGCAGCAAGAAAGAAGGGAAAATGCGGAACAAAATGGAAGCCATTCAGGGATGCCCAGAGAACACGGAGGTGAAGGAAGCGATGCGGAAATGCCGATTGATTACTAAAGCAGGCAGATTTGTTGTTAAATTGATGACAACAATTCCGATTTCGCAATCAGTAGAGACGAATGTTTGTACTATGTGCAGAGACGTCGGTAGAACCCGTGTTTAAATGAATCTCAATCCGAACTGAATTCCAGTCTACATGGACGAACTGAAAAAGGTGATGTCATTCGTTATCTCGTGAAACCAACTTCATACGTGCGCCGTAACGTATAGTAAAAACTTTATCGTGGGGGTAAGTGAGCGCACTAGCTGCAAGTGGAAGCGTACTGAAGGAGGGAAATTTTTCTGTCTACTTTCTTCTTTTCTTGACGCGAAGATAGGTTTCACGAGACAACGAATGGCTTATAAATTATTTAAATTTACTTGAAAGAGTGACTTTCATTCCCAAGTAAAACTCAACCTGCACTTCTACCTCCGCTGTTGGCGTTTTGTAGAAATAAATTAAATGTATATGTAAACCGTTGTTTTATTGCAAGCACCCGTATGACAAAACATTCAACCTCTCGACTTTTTTATATTTTTTTCTTGGTAACATTTCGAGTTACAAATTCGCCTTATCCTGTTAGACTGCCAACAGGAACATGAAGATTTTTCTCCTCTCACAAAGAAAGGATATTTTGTTTCCATTCTGTTCCGTCTTAAGTCTAACCATATCACAGATAGTCCCGCTATTTGTTTGTGGACGTCTGGTGTCGGTTCAGGAATGAGATAGGGACGGGAAAAAGTCGCAGTCTTTGAAAGTAGATGATGGTACAGTATGGTATGGTATTTTTTGTAGTTTATTTAACGATGCTGTATCAACTACTAGGCCTAGATCATTTGGAGTCGATGGGATTGACGATAGTGAGATGGAATTTGGAGAGATGAGACCGCGGATTCGCCGTAGATTACCTGACATTCCCTTACGGTTGGGGAAAACCTCGGACAAAAGAAGCATGTAATCAGTCCAAGCGAGAATCGAACCCGCGCCCGAGCGCAACACCGTATCGGCAGGCAAGCGTCTTTGACTAAGTTACGTCGGTGGCTGGTCTGCTATGTTATGGTATGGTATGGTGTGATTGCAGATAGGGTTTGGGTCGAACTAACGCGAAATTAGCCCACTCATGTAATGTCATTGTGCTTTCTCTAAATTTTAACATGACCCAGAAATGGCCGGCAAACTTTGCTTCGAGCCCTCACGTTCAGAGACAGGTTTCTTATACGTGCCACATGAATCCCAGCTTCACCTCCCTGCCAAATAAATCCATGCTAGGGATATTAATTTATCAACAGTAATCTCACTAGACGTTTTGATTTATCTAGAGAAAATCAAAACTCGAGTGGGATTTAATTGACTATTACACGATTAGAAGAAAGTATATAAATATTACAAGAAATAAAATATTCAAATACAATAAAATTCTAATTGACGTGCTAAATTTTCATTTCATTAGTGTTGGCTTCACCAAAATGTTTGAACGGAGCCGCCATTTTCAGTTGACTATCTATGCAGTAAACAAATGACGATCACAATGCATGTTTTATAGTACCGTAAAGAATTTGCAATTTGAAATGTTGGCAAACAAAGAAACAAATGGTAGGAAGATGATAAAAACAGAAAGAAATATATAAAGATTAGAAGAAATAAAATACTCTAATACAATAAGATAGCTATTAATTGTCTTACTAAAATTATATTTCACTTATGTTAACTTCACCAAAACGTTTGAAATGAGCCGCCATTTTCAGTTGACTATTTATGCGGGAAACAAATGATCGCAAAACATGTTTCATAATACCGTAAAGAATTTTCAGTTTGAAATGTTGGCAAAGAAAGAAACAAATACTAGGGAAGTAATGAAAACAAAAAACACTAGGAAAGTGGTAAAAACAAACAAATGCTAGGGAAGTGATAAAATGGTAGCGATAAACATGAACGATTGGTTGAAACACGTCCTTTCTAGTAGTTACCATTCTTGTCAATCGAGCCGAGGACCGCGAGTTCAAATTCACGTGCTGCAGATGAATTTTTAGGGAAACTATTACACTTTTACTATGTCATACTACTTTTGACCAATAAAACGCAATCTCTATTTTTTTATCAATAGTACAAATTAAAATATATGCTCAAAATCCGACTGAAGGAACACAAAACCACATTGGTTATTTAGAAAAGTTTATACACACCTTATCACAAGTTCCATAATTTATTTTAGCAGTTGTTTAAAGGGGAGCACGAAAGAGAAATAAACGCACGTGCTTGTGCTAAAAATACTGTACCTGCCTCCAATAAATCGTAGCTTTATTGCCTGCGGCGACTTTTACTTCAGCATTCAAAATACGCGCTTTATTAGAAGCAGGTACGCAAATGAATGGCCAATAAAACTAAAAATATGCACACTGAATACTGACGCGTGGAGAGAGGTGGATATCTATTTGAATACATAATTCACATTAAGATTCACAATTCATCAGATATCTGCACAGTGAAATTCACAATTGCACTATTTTTCTAAAAATATGTAAAAGAAAGAGTGCATGAGTGAGTGAGTGGATACAACGCAGAACCTTATCGACCATATGTCATACAAATCAACCATTTTGAATTCGAGTCCTTAGTCCGTTTCTTTTCTTCCCGGATGAGGACTTTTCAATCAAAATTAGACATACACTAATACAAGAAATTATATTATCTTATGTATGTGTAAATTCATTATGACAAGATTATCAATGCATGTTGAATCTAATCTTCACAGAATTTAGATTATTTAGAATAAGAAGGAGTACATAGCTCAAATCTTCAAAACAACTTCATTTTGTCGATTGAAATCATTTCCTGTTTTTGCTTTAGTGTTATCTTAAACTCTTTTCAGAGATATTTATTTTCAACCTTCTTCTGGACAGGAACACTAAGATAGGCAAACCGTGGGAATCAGCGAAATATATCGGAGAACATTCAGTTGAGAGTTAACAAACACCCATGTTGTAGATTAAATTTAAACCAAAACCTGGCCTGCAAGAAATTTAAAATATTCCTACATTAAGATTTTAGGAGAAATTGGAATCTATAATATAACAATGCAACTTTCACATACCATGAAATATTTTTGCCTTAGAAAGAATTCTAATCGACGAATGTGGCTTTCACATATCGTCACACATTCATACCTTAGGAGGAATTAGAAGTAACAATAGTGACTTTCACACAATTTCAAACATTCAAATCTCAGGATAAATTATAACCTGTAGAAATCACCTTCAGGTAAGATAAACAGTCATAACTTAGCAGGAATTTAAATCTCCAGAAGTGATTTTCACATAACGTCAAACATTCTAATCTAAGGAGAAATCATTGCAACCCGACAAAGTGACTTTCACATACGTCAAACATTCATATCTAAGGAGAAATTATTACAACCTAATAAAGTGATTTTTACATAACGTCAAACATTCATATCTAAGGAGAAATTATTGCAACCTGATAAAGTGATTTCCACATAACGTCAAACATTCATATCTAAGGGAAATTATTGCAACCTGATAAAGTGATTTCCACATAACGTCAAACATTCATATCTAAGGAGAAATTATTACAACCTGATAAAGTGATTTCCACATAACATCAAACATTCATATCTAAGGAGAAATTATTACAACCTGATAAAGTGATTTCCATATAACGTCAAACATTCATATCTAAGGAGAAATTATTGCAACCTGATAAAGTCATTTCCACATAACAACAAACATTCATATCTAAGGTGAAATTATTGCAACCTGATAAAGTGATTTCCATATACGGTAACGTCAAACATTCATATCATAGAAGTAATTCGAATCTACATAAGTGACTTTCACATTACGTAATTCATATCTTAGGAAGAATTAAAATTTACACAAGTGACTTTCACGTAAGATCTAACATCCATACGTTAGGAGGAATTCAAATGTACAGAATCCATATTCACATAATATGAAAACATTCATACTATAAAGAGCATTTAAATCTGCAGAGATACCTTTCACACAACGTCAAACATTCATACCTATGGAGGAATTCGAAGGTGCAGAAGTGACATTCTTTAAGTGGAATTCTAATCTGCATAGCTGACTTTCACATAAAATCAAGCATTCGTAGCTAAGCAGGAGTTCGAATGTGCAGAAGAGATATTCATATAATGCAAAAACGTCTATACTTAGGAGGAATTCTAATCCGTAGATATATACAAAATATGAGAACATTCATTTTGAATCTGCAGAGCTGATTTTCACATATCGTCAAAAAATTCATATCTTACGAGAATTCGAATCTGTAGAAGTGACATTCACATAATACGAAAACATTAATACATTGGGAAGAATTTGAATCTCCAGAGGTGAATTCCACACGTTAAACATCCACATCTTATAAAGAATACGAATTCAAGAAAAATGTTTTTACGAACCGTTAGAAATCTGTACCTTTGTGAAGTTCGAATACACTAATGTTACTTTCACGTAGGTTTGTATGTTTGTCGGGATTCGGAAACACTTCTGTTAACTTTTATATATGTGTGTGATGACCAATCCTAGTGCGATGACCCCATATCTAAATTCTGTATATATTTGTCTCGTGCATATATTTATTTACTTATTTATTTATTTATTTATTTATTTATTTATTTATTTATTTATTTATTTATTTATTTATTTATTTATTTATTTATTTATTTATTTATTTATTTATTTATTTAACCTGGCGAAGTTAAGGCCATCAGACATTCTCTACAACACCACCAGAATACAAATAGATATATACAAGAAACAAATGCAGAGAGAAGATGGAAATAAGAAATAGAAGTAAAATTACAGATACAAATACAAAAGGTACAATTGGTAAAAAGAATGGGAGAAAAAAAAAATATATATATATATACATACTAGTACGAAGATAAGATCTGGAGATGAACAACGATCGAGAAACCAAGACTAACAGCGTCCGCAAAGCCGAAAACCCGCACGACAATGTTGTATACGTCGCATCGTTGACGTAAAGACTGCTTGTGAGTGTTTTGAAACGTCGAGATTGAACACTTCCGAAGCCCGAACGTCAAGGAGCCTTGAATCGCCACAGTTGTTTATACCTGACTGAACTTTTACCTACTTTGAAAACTGTTATATATGTATAAACAATCAAGTAGCCTATTTGAAACATCATCTCTACCTTTCAGTGTATAATAAATCCGTTCCCTAGTCTTTATGTGAGTACTAGGCCCTTAATAAAAGGCTAGGAATTTTCTTTTCGTATGTTTGAGATCAAGTGTGCAATCTCAAGCAAAAAGATATTAACGTTATATTTTATGTTTCTTAGAAATGCAAATTTATTTGAGAATTGTTTTTATTTTCTATTTATATAACCATGCTAATATCGTATAATAGAACCAGAACATTTTGATAACAAATATACTGTTCTGTTTTGTCTTTTTGTCTCATTTAAACATTTATAATGTTATTTATTTCAATTTCAATGATGTATGTTATTCAAAGTTACGAAATCTTTCAACGCCGACCAAATGTTATTTCGAGATTGATGAGCGAGACTCGAAGCGCACGAGAATGAGACAAATGCAACGAACACAGCGAGCGAGAGCGGCAGTTTTGTTCATCTCTAGTAAGATCACAATGGGTACAAAAGGTACTAATACAGTATATGTTTACCTAATATATTAGTGATTAAGAAAAATGATTAAATATCTAGAAGTGAGTAGCTGACTGTGCAAATGTAAAGCGGAACAAAACAGTAACAATTTCGAAACATTTGCAATGAGTTAGTATACTCAGTTTAGTGCCTCGTTTTGAAACAATATTTATATCTTTGATCAATATGTTTGCCTCAGAATATTTTTTTGGAATACGCAATATTCTTTGATTGATTACATTTAGCCCACTCTTTGTATACAGCAATTCAAATAATACTCCTTTTCCCGTCATATTATAAGAAACATTGCCTCCCACTCACACGGAGAGAACTTCGATCCCCACCCCAAGTCGCGCAGGGCAGACCTGAGCATAATGATTTGCCTGCATAGTCACAGTAACACACGGCAGTGCTTCTCTGTTGGACTAATCAGACTCAACGACGGATAAGCGATTCGTTAAGAAATTAAAAATGACGGGCCCAAGACTTGTGGTGAGTGTCACAACACGGAATTTAAAATTTTGCACATGCTCAGATACTTTTTTTTTAGGTTATTTTTAAAAGAAATTGATTGTATTAGTGCTTCTGAATCTTATTTTTCTTATAAATACTAGCATATTAAAATTTTGATTTAAATTTGAAAGCTTACACAGGTTACGAGCAAAACATATTTAGAACAGGAACGTTCTGTCGCCGTATGCAACACACGACGTTATGTTCCCACAGATCAGGCATGTTCAGCGGGGGCATTTCTAGCCTTTAAACGAGGTCCAACAGTGACATAGAATCTCAGAATCGCATACAGACACACGCTTAAAAGATAGTCTACGTCACTGTTGCACCTCGTTTAAAGGTTAGAAATGCCCGCGCTGAACATGCCTGCCTTTGTTATTGTACTAAACCAATAGGTCTATATGGTTTAACTAATGATCGACCACGTTTTCATAACTACACCTAGCGCCGCATTATATAATAATAATAATAATAATAATAATAATAATAATAATAATAATAATAATAATAATAGGCTAATAATAATAAATATAATAAATGTCCCGCGCCGTGGCGTCGCGGTCTAAGGCATCCTGCCTAGGACTCACGTTACGAAATGCGCGCTGGTTCGAGTCCTCATGGGCGAAGAAATTTTCTCATGAAATTTCGGCCAGTGTATGGGACCGGTGCCCACCCAGCATCGTGATGCACTTGGGGAGCTACGGTAGGTAGCGAAATCCGGTTGCGAATGCCAGCTATAACGGCTGGGGGGATCATAGTGCTAACCACACGATACCTCCATTCTGGTTGGATGATCGTCCACCTCTGCTTCGGCATGTGGGTGTGAGGCCAGCAGCCGGCTGGTAGGTCTAGGTCATTTACGGGCTGTAGCGCCACGGAAAAAAAATAATCATAATATTTATTTATTATGGCGGAGTTAAGGCCATCAGGCCTTCTCTTCCACTTAGCTAGAAGCAAAAGAAGCAAATTTGCAGTAATACAAGTTAATGATTACAGATTAAAATTTAAAGGACACTAAAAAATAAATATAGGCTGGTCATACAAGTATAAGTTGAGTAAAATAATGGAAACATACTAAATAATAACTACAAAATAATATAAGAGTTATATAGAATTTATTGTGAACCTAGAAAAATGTGTTTGATATAGAGGTTTGGAATAAACTGATGAGAATCTTAAAGAAAATTGGTGTGGATTGGAAAGAGAGACGACTGTTCAGTAATCTTTATATAAATCAACGAGTCAAATTTTATTCAGGATAGGAGAATAAATGTCAGAAGGAAATGAAATAGGTAGAGGAGTACATCAAGGATGCCTATTATCACTTGCCCTGTTCAACATCTACTTGGAGTTTTTTTGTTATTAACGGAGAAAAATTCTCTCTGGCGCCAACCAACGACATTCTATCTAAATAGGTCTTTTTTTTTGTGAAGTTGCTATAGTATTTGCCTTAAAAGAGTGTTCAAAGTCAATTAGTCTTACTTGGTAAGTGGCTTACACATTCTTTTGGTTTGTATTATTTACCTCCACAAGAAGTAGGCTATTGTTTTGTTTTTGATATGACTAAGATTAAGCCAACATGCCCAAAAATTGAACAGTTAGCGACTGTCTTACAGAACACAGGCCGCATTCCCTCCTACAATATGGGCCGAGCAGTCTGAAATCACTCACACAACCAACGCATGTGAGGCGTTTCATATAAAATTCACCACCTTATTTTACAGCTCACACTCTAACATTTTAAAAATAATTTCAGTTTTAAAAAGTATTCAAACATAAACTATTTGAAAATTAATGGAATGCGCATGCAGGCCCATAAAAAAAGAAAATAGAGAAGATTGAAAGTTGCATATAAAAATAGAGAGAAGGCAAAATTTATCTATTGCCTTTGTGAAGTACGTTTCGTATTTAAACATACTTCTCAAATGACAGCCTGTAGTTATAGAAAAACATTTCACTTGTTTTATGACGTGTTTTAAGACATTAAAATATAAGAGCTCTATTTATAAGCACATCGCGCTTTCATTCGTATGCCAGTCCGTAGTATGAGAAAGTAGGACGGAAAAATTGGGCCCTAACATCGTAACGTGGTACTAACTTAAAACAATTTTTTACTTGGTTATTTAACGACGCTGTATCAACTACTAGGTTATGTAGCGTTGATTGGATTGGTAATAGAGAGATGAGATCGAGGATTCGCCGTAGATTACATGATATTCGCGTTACGGTTGGGGAAAATATCGAAAAGAAACCCAACTTGATAATCAGTCCAAACTGGGATCAAATTCGTGCTCGAGTGCAACTCCGGATCGCCAGGCAAGCGCCTTAGCCGACTGAGCTACGCCGGTGGCTAACAAAAATGTTTTGAATTTATGTATGACTTACTGGCGCAAACACGTTGCGGCGCTACAGCAAATGGCGCAAGAACATTATGGCGCTATTGCAAATGACGCTGACATGATGCCCCGGAATTAAGTACCATGTTTATACCAATATGAAACTGTCTGAATTTCGTGCAGGTATAAATCATTTGTTCCTTGTACTTCTGCCCAAAACTATACTTCGTTCCATAATATCTGACAGGCGACGTAAACATTGCCTGCAGAGGAAGGCGAAGGAGCTCTTCAACCAATGACAGATGTCATATTCCAGCCTCATCTTTAAGTTGGTCGAAGATAGAACGCTCCAGACCGCCCAACTTCAAGATAAGCATGGGATGTGATCTCTGCCATTGGTTGAGTAGCAATTATCCTTTGTCCTTCCTCTGCCGGCAGTGTTTACGTCGCCTGTCAGGCTTTATGGAACGTGGTATAGATTCAATTCACGGCAGGGAATTAAAGACTGAAGCAACGAATGAGTGTTTGTTTTATGTTACCTTGAGCTGTGTTCTGGTGACTTGCGGACCACGTACGTTACCAAAGAGTTTCGCTTCTTGTGAATGCTAATGCCGATTGAATCCTCCAACGAGAATAGTCAGTCCAGTCCTAGGCATAAATATTTACCGCCAACTCAAGAAAGATGAGGTAATTGCATTGTGAGATACTCTCAATGAAGCGGAGTCGTACTGTTAAGTGACGAAGTGACGTCTAGTTTTGATTAACATGAATTACCAATTATATCATTCCAGTGGCCAACAATGTGGTTTTATTTAAATCACTTATGGATAGAGTCCTGCGTTTGATTACCTAAAACCTCCGATCAACGCACAGTATGTATGGAGTATAGCGCAGCGTATACTTTTTAGGTCTGATGTTCAGTAAGCCATGTCAAAACAAAACTAAGCTAGACGGTTGGAAATGAGTGTTCCAATAGGAGAATTTGGTAGCGAGCACTTCATTAAGAAAGAAGGAAACGTATTTTATCAGAAATAAGGAGAAATTTTTCTTTTGAAACACTTAAAATATTTACAGTCACTCATAGTAATGTATAATAATAATAATAATAATAATAATAATAATAATAATAATAATAATAATCCGTGGGCCACAGGCCTTGAAGGGCCCAGACAGACAGCCGACTGTTGGCCCCACGTTCACATGCCGAAGCAGAGGTGAACTGTCATCCAACCAGAATGGAGGTATCGTGTTAGCGCGATGATCCCCCCAGCCGTTAAAACTGGCTTTCACAACCGGATTTCGCTACCTATCGCAGCTCCCGAAGTGCATCACAATGCTGGGGGGCCACCTGTCCCATACACTGGCTGAAATTTCATAAGAAAATTTCTCCCCCCATGAGGTTGTAATATATAGAGACTCGTATAGCAAGTAATCAGTGTAAATAATTTTGTTTTTATTGTGATTTATTGTATTATTGTAATTTCCACATTTTAGGCTATTTACGTATTTATTTATAGATGTGTACATACATGGCTTTGTCCATTTACAATGTTCACGTATAAAATAAGTAGGCCTATTCATAATTAATTTCTGTAATCTGGCATTAGAGACAGTAATACATGAAGACAAAAAAAAACCTACAAACATTTCTAAATGAACAGAAGTTGAAACAGCATAGCCGAAATGTATTATATATATATATATATATATATATATATATATATATATATATATCAATATTAACTCATTTTTAATTGTGAATATTCAAATTTCAATACTTTCAAGAAATTATAATATTATTTACTCCTAAACTCATTTCGCTTTGATAAAACTTAAATATTCAAAACTCTGTAAGTAGGCAAAAAATATTGAGCATTGACTTTTACTTTTTGGGTGAAAAATATATTGTGAAACAAAAAAGGAATCCGATCCAGAATCTAGATTCATTTTACTTATTGTGGGAATAACATTCTGTTGTCCATAAGATGGCTTTAAATAAATATTTTGTTTGTTATTAAATACACATGACAGTATATTTTGTACGTGAGTAGCATTCTCATTGTTCAGTGCCTCTACTGCCCTATACGAATAAGCAGATTTAACACACGAAACGGAGCGGAGAGACTAGTCAGAGTCCACCTTTGCAAGCGAAGCTAGTATGATCCATGTGCATCTATCTTGTACTCAAAGTAACCAAAGGCAAGACTCTAATTGCTATTGTTTCAAAGTCATTGCCGATAAGTGTTGTGGTTCAAAATCAAGTAAAATATTTACAAAGTAAAGCTTTATGTTATGAGGGCAGACCCTTAGCAATGGAGTTAGATCGCACAAAAGCAGAAGTTATAGATGAATTTTTATCTCCTGATTATTACTTTTTTCTCTCTCTTTTGTGTTCCCTCCCTGGTCCTGAGGTCAAAAGCCGCCACTGGTTGATGTATAACATGGGGAAATAGAATACTGAGAAAAACTCCAACAGTGACCTTGTCTGTCACAAGTGTCACTGTGAAAAATTCTAGGTTTGACAGGGATTAGAACCCGGGCCGCCCGCGTGACAGACTGGTGGCTTAAACATGTGGCCACCGAAATAGGTGGATAGGTGAATGACGCAGCTGTAAATGATTAATTGATATAGGCAGTTTGCTTTCAAAAACAACATCGAGTTGGGAATAGCAAAGCTATATTGTGCCTTTGTATTTTTATTGACACAAAGAGAAATACATAACTTCCAATATCTTGTACACAACACAATGCTGACTGGAAGGGAACCTAATGCTTCATTTTTATGATTGAACATAACCCAATAATAACACAGAAGCATGCTATAGGCAAATTAGGTAGTATATTTAGTGTTGTCACATCTCTTGATTTGTGGAACGCAATTACGTTTCTTATGTTTCGGGCCGTCATAAACAATCTCTCTCTTTTCGTACAGGAACATGTTTGCATGTCTACCGGCAGCCATTTTAATGAGGCTGTCACTCATCGCTCGGTCTTGATCAGAGAAGATTCCGTTGGTTAGAAAGGAAGTCTTCTGTTTGCCAGTTCATCTGTACAACTTCAATTTAAGGATTGTTAAACAGAAAATTACCATTATGAAAATTACTACCGTCTTGTCAGATTTGAATATAGCTTAGGCAACTATATTACTTCCAATTTCATCTACCTGTGCCTGTCTGGATACCAATGAGCGTTGTGTAAGCTACGGTTAAAGCCCAGGTTAAAGTTGCGGTCGTGATTTCTAATACCACATATAGCATGAATGTTTCTCCGCACTCAGACTGATACACACTCCCACCAACTACAAGGTAAAACTGATTTTACAAAGTTAAATTTGTGATGGCATGAAGGATTTTCGTTACGAGAACTCAGTCTAAATCTAAATAATGTATCAGTGATCTGATGATCCTTTGGCCTATGTCGGCGGTAGCATAGCTACTGGCCGGATTGGCCAAAAGTGAAGATACAGACTAAGAAGCAACCCAGAAGAAAATATCAACGGTTCTGAAGACGGAAGAGGAGTAAGTCCCAACGGCGAAAGAAGAGGAGGAGGAAACTCTAATTAGTAAAACTGCTGCCTTTGCAGGTTAGGAATTGGTTTTCCAAAAGCTAGAGGAAGAAAATATTGATTACAAATTACCTGGCCCTTCAGGTTGGGCGTTGATCGCAGGGCTGATAACCCAGCATTGTAAAATTATCTTATTAAGAAACCCCAAATAAGCAAGGGATAAAGAAGAATGGAGAGAAAGAATTGAGGAGGCCATGGCTCGAAAACGGGCCGAAACGGCTAGAAAATCAGTTTTTGTCTTCAAAAGAATGTAGTACAGATCGTTAGGTTAGACTTGAGTTATGACTTGCTCTAAAGACGTGGAACTATGACTATACATGACCGATGTTTTTTTGAATTGCAAATGCTTTGTGTTCTTAACATCTTCGAGACTAAAGAAAAAGCCGTATACCAGTCATTTTAGGTTGTTCAAATTACTCTTAGTTCTTCCTTTTATTTATTTTGTACTCAAAAGGAGTCTTTCGTCACTTATTTATAAAAAAATGTGGTCACTGTCCCCTAAACTCTCAGTTTTTCCAAGAAATAGCACTAACCTCAAGCTCTTCACTTTTCCTTACTTCTATAATCCAATAAGGATTATTTTGCTGTTTTACGGAATAATTCTATCTCAGTTACACGTACCTGATTTTCAAACTCTTTTCATGTAGTCGAAATGTTATTTTCGTTTACGCCTATTACAAGGTGAATGAAAAACATGGAATACTGTTTGCAACTTTCCTATTTTTAATTATATGAAGAAACTCTGTATATTATACAAAAGGCATAAGAAGTGCAAAAAACTAGGCTATATTTTGACCATGTTTGCAAAAACTGTATTTCTCATTAAATTATTTATACAGCGTATACCAAGATTCAGCACAGAGGGACATTGGTGGCTGTGCATTTCCTCCTTCCTGCTCTAATCTTGCTTCCGACTAGCTTCTACCGTCACAGATTGCGCGGTTGCCATGCCTTGCTGTCGCACACTTTATTACGGATCTTCAATTAAATCCTCCAACATCTCTCCATCGTGTCTCGTTTTCCTGGAATACGTATTTCAAAATTAAACTAAAAATGCTACTTTTCTGAAAACCAATTCAAAAAGTCCACAAAGATATTATATGTTTTTATTTAATTACTGCCATGATTCATCTCTCAATAGGATCCTATACATTATATATGTGTGTGTTTTTGTGTGTGTTTGCGTGTGTATTTCTTAAGGATGTAATCTATTTATTTTATTATGTTATTTAATTGTCTATGGTTTAATTAACTTCTAGTTCTTCTCTAATAGACCTACATTTTCTTTTCCATTCACGCATAACTATTACACAATATACCGGCAGGCCTACATACAGAGTAATTTACGAGGAGTTACCTCCACTTAACGGAACTTATTCCCGAAGGCATTTTGAGCAAAAAAAAAAAAAGTCACATATACATGAGTCCTATTCTCAATATATTTAGAGTTATATTAATTTCAACTTGTTAAAAAATATTTTTTTCTTTAGTTTTAAGGGTAAAATAATATTACAATTAGAGAATGAACAATTTAAAAGTATTATTTCTTTAATTAGCTAGTATTGTGAGTTGAAAATTGAAAAATGAGTTCTATTCAGTCAATACTTAACATAAAACACAATAAAACATGTTATAATAACATTTGCACAAATTTAAAAACAAACGTTTTCGCCAATTTAGATTGTCATCTTCAGGTCGTGTAGGTCGAATGGAACATGTTATAAAAAGTGAACACTTTGTATATGACGTTAAAAACCAAAGTTACAACTGTAATATCACTTAAAAACAGAGAATAGAACATAGCAAAAAGCCACTACGATGTGTGTAGAATCACTGTGTTGAAAGAGGCGTGTGTGAACCAAGGGAACAGCAAAACTCTTCTGTCATTGCAGATACAGTTTTCAAGATAGATTTGAAGATGCTACGAACAGGTAACAGGTTCAATTAACATTGAACTTAACGGAACCAATATGCCTTTGAAATTAGTATTGTGAGGCTAAAAACGTAATGTTAATTCCATAGTTGCATCGTACAGATTTTTTTTTTCAATTTTTAACTTAAAAATTACATTTTTCTTACGCAGTTATTACAACAATTAATGTCATTTTTAATTAAAAACTGGAAAAATATCTGTACAAAGCATCTAAGGAATTCACAACACATTTTTAGGTTCAGAATACTATCCAATTGAAGAAAGTATACGTCTGAATAGTCAATTCTCTATTTGTAACATTTTTTACCCTTAAAACTAAAGTAAAAAGGCATTTTTAACAACTTCAAATTAGCATAATTATAAAAATATTCAGAACAGGACCCATGTTTATATGACAGTTTTTGTTCAGAATGTCTTCGGAAGTAAGCTCCGTAATTCGGGACAATTATTCGTGAAAACCCTGTATATTATTAGCGAATTCTGAGTGCAGGTGCAATTGAATCTATTTGAGAAACCACACAAGTCAATTTTTAGCCAAAGCAGATTATTGCGTTCCTGACATATATCTGCACGTCTGTAGGAGAAAATGGACATGTCCGCCTTATTTTAAGTGACGATGTCATGGCAGTATTTCCCTGAAGAGGATGAAATCAAAAGATTTTATGAAGATGTAGGCTACAGGTTCTGTTCTCAATAACAAAACAGTGTAATACAATAATAACTCGTGTATTAAAAGTCATACCTTTAAAGTTATGTTTGCAATTCTAGGGAAAAAGCCAACGGTGTCTTCTCGAAATTATTTAAATTCATCACTCTTTTAGGTATATTAATATGATTCCTAAGCTAACAATTTCTTACCACCCCAGGTTCCGCTTTTTGCACTTCTCTGCACACATGTAACACGGTTGAACATGACTCGGCAGTTAGTTCTTGACACTTAGAAAAGTTGATATTTTTACGGTTTTCTTCCGACGAATATTTTGTGAAGAAATTGTAGACATTGAATACAATTTCTTGAACTTTGCTACTACATCTACTGGATCTATTAGTTTCAGTAATACCGGTCTTGCTGAATACACATAATTGAATGTTTTACTACTAATAAACAAATCAAGTAATAAACTGATATTAAGACACAGAAAATGGTTGTTATAAACGAATTATTGATTCCACTAACAGACCCAAAGCACGTCGAACATCCATACACAATGCAAACAGAAATCGAACCGGCAATCTTGGTCCTCGCTTCATAATTATTTTTATCGGATGTTTTTGTTTCTGAATGGACACTTTACAGTTAATAGTCTTGGTGCTTCGGAAGGCTTGTTTTTTTTTTTTTTTTTTTTTGACACGCAGCTTTGAAAACATTATTCGTTGAAGACCTTAAAAAATTATGTCAGTTGGGACGCGATTGAGACGCATAAAATGTGAATAACTTAGCGTAAAAATGAGATTCTTATTCCCATATATTCTGAAAAATGATGTCATTCAACTTAATGACATGTAGAGACCCTGTCACGAAGAACTTGTCCGAGCGCACGCATTACATTTACAAGCGTCTTCAACGAATGTCCGCGCGGCAACGCGGCACTATTGCTATTGGCTACTGCCTTATAAGTAAACACGCCCGAAACGTTAGGAGATTTGGGCCGCACTGTAGTGGTACTAGAGATGGCACACCTGGAAGCTGTAGTTTGAGACTTCAATAAGATATCTATATTTTGACTTCAAACGTTTTAGAGTTTTTCATTTCATTTTGTAATATTAGGGACAGAATACATTATCTACTAAATTTTTGCTAAAATATAATATTTTATTCTCATTAACTTACATACAGAATAAATACAAACTATTATAATTTATTTTACCGCAAAATTTTAATGTATTTGAGAAACAAAACACGTCCTCGAAATTTAGGGCACACTAGCGCTCTCAACTATAATTGACGGTTGCTTTAAAATATTAAGAAATATTGCAGTTCAAATGAATAATTCATCCTTAAAAGAAAAGAACATACAGCCAATATTTACAAACTGCATAGAATTCCTTTTTGTAGTTTTCTCAAAACTTAGAGCTAAGGACATATATGGTTTCTCAAGTAACCGATTCAATTACACTGTGTAACAAAAAAAAACCTTTTGGTTTGTTTAAGTAAATTTTATGCATTTATTGGATAAATTAGATCACAAATAAGATAAATTGGGTACTCCTACCTTCTTGTAATCGTTTCTCTGTTCCTAGTGGTCAATTTTGTGATTTAATAGTTTACGTAATATTTGCTTAGCAAGTCTTCTGTACTTTTTGTAATATTCAACTTATATTTATAGAGTTAATCTAATTTACTGCTTCACAGACAAGGTTGATTAATGATGGTGTCTCCCAGTGATTTTAAGCATGATCCAGACTGGTTTTGTTATGTGTGCGGGTCTTCCTGACCTCCAGTGTGGTGAAGAACAGAATCAAGTATGCCAACAACTCCCGCTCAGCCTACAAGTCATATTGCGGCGTACCTATGGGTGACCAAGACAAAATTGGGCACCACATGTTGTGTGTAGGAGCTGTAGATTCATTCTCGAGGCCTGGTACAGAGGAGAGAGCAGAAGAATGAAGTTTGGTATACCTCTAATCTGGTATGAACCAGCAGATCACTTGCATACCTGCTATTTCTGTGTTGTTGACTTATCCCATCACAGAAGAGGTACGAAAACAATGTGTTCGAATATCCGGACCTACCATCATCACTTAGGCCTATTGCACACAACGAGGAGCTTCTGGTTTCTCCTCCTCCAGGACGGCAGTGGTCTGACTTTTCCAATAGTGAATCGTGTCAGCGAGGAAGAGGACTTCTCAGAGGATGCAGAGGCTACACCTCACTTTCCCACTCAAAAGGAGTTAAACGATTTAATCAGGGACTTAGGATTAATAAAATCCTGTGCAGAACTTTTAACATCAAGATTAAAAGTAGTGGAAGATTTTGGACTATAGCTGCAAGGTATCCGGGCAAGAGGAATTGTCACCAAACGTCAATACTTCACTCTCGCTGACAAACTGTGTTATTGCCATAATGTGGGGGACCTGTTAAAGAAATAGGGTTTTCCTATGATCCAAAGGACTGGCAGTTCTTCATTCACAATTCGTGCAAGAGTCTGAAAGCTGTCCTCCTCCACAATGGCAACAAGTGTCCCTCAATTCCAATTGCTCATTCAGCCCATCTTAAAGAAGATTATCCCAATGTCCAGCAGCTTCTACAGATGGTTAACTAAGCAGAACAATAGTGGAATGTAATTAGTGACTTAAAATGATTGCGTCTTTGATGGGACAACAAGGTGGATGCACAAAATATCCCTGTTTTCTCTGCCTGTAGGCTAGAAGGGATATAGCCAGGCATTTTCACACCAGTGTATGGCCATTGAAGACGGAGTTTGTGGTTGGTGATAAAAACAGGTGGGGATTCTCTGTGAAGGAAAACAAGATTCTGATGCCTCCGCTCCACATTAAGGTTGGCCTCATCAAGCAATTTGTAAAAGTACTAGATACAAATCCAGATGTCTTCAAGTATCTGTCTTCCCCAAACTCTCAGAGGTGAAGGTCAAGGGTTGAATTTTTGTGGGTACCCTGGTGGAGAAATTACTTCACGATGATGAATTCATTGTGAAACTTCTACCTATACAAAGGGGAACCTGGAAAAGCTTCCGTGATATAGTGAAAGGTTTCCTGGGTAATCGTAGATTGGACAATTACAGGGAGGTGATGCAGGGTCTTCTGAAGAAATACAATGCAATGGCTTGCAGAAAGTCACTCAAGTAACATGTCCTCCAGTCACATCTAGATGTTTTCAAGTCACAAATAGATGCATACTCAGAGGATTAGGGCGAAAGATTCCATCAAGACCTACAACTGTTAGAAAAGAGAGATAGACTACCAAGTACAGTATAGTGAGCGGATGCTTGGCGACATCTGGGGATTGATCAGAATCTGATGTAAGCTACAAGAGAAAAAGTAGGAAAAAAATGCATTTTTAGACACTGTGAATATCTTTCCATGACGTGTAAGTGTTTTAACCTAAAAAAGGGAGCGTAGGAAAAAATACATCTTTAGACCCTCTGTGTATGCGTTTTTATGACGTGTAAGTGTTTTAATGTACTTTCATAACTTCTGCACATTTGCTCAGCCCCTGTATACGTTTTCTGCCTTAATATAGAAAAAACTATTATTGTAAACTCACTTATATTGTACAAAAGGAAGATATTTTCTTGAAATTAAGAAAAACGATGCCATATCTCTAAAAACAATTTCACATATGAGACATTGATGTTTTCTTCTGTTTTGCAACATACTGAATTAGAAACAGCAAAAAAATTAACTTAAACAAAATCATTGTTACATAGTGTTATTAGTAAAAGAAACATATCATTTCAACTATTCTAATACTCCCAATGAAGTACCAGAAATACGCCACAGAATTTTCTTTAAGATTCTCAGAATTCATGTTGTAATGACTATTGTATTAATTTTCGGTACCGTACTCGTTAATAAGTCGAATCCAAAAGGAAATAGATAAAAGACAATTTATCCCTGTGCATCTGTCGGTCCTTTTTGTTGATTTTCCTATCCCTGAGGTGGTATGAGCAAGCGCGAACCAATCGGAAATTGGAATATACCAGTAGGAAAATGTATAGGCTAGCTAAAAAAAATTCTTCTGAAAGCTAAATTCTTCCCTTACTTACTTTTAGTTAGTTTTAGATAACCCGAAGGTTCATTGTCGCCCTCACATAAGCTCGTCATCGGTCCCGATCCTGATCAAGATTAACCCAGACCCTATCATCATAACCCACCTCCCTCAAATCCATTTAATATCATCCTCCCATCTACATCTCGGCTTTCCCAAAGGTCTTTTTCCCTCTGTCCTCCCAACCAACACTTTATATGCATTTTTGGATTCGCCCATACGTGTTATATGTCCTACCTATCTCAAACGTCTAGATTCAGTGTTCCTAATTAATATGTTAGGTGAAGAATGCAATGAGTGCAGTTCTGCGTTGTGTAACTTTCTCCATTCTCATGTAATTTCATCCCTCTTAGCCCCAAGCACCTTATTCTCAAACACCTTTAACCTCTGTTCTTCTCTCTCATTGAGAGTTCAAGTTTCACAACCATACAGAGCAACCGATAACTGTTTTATAAATTGTAACTTTCAGCATTTTTGAAAGCAGAGTGGATGATAAAAGCTTCTCAAATGAATTAATAACAGGCTTTCCCATATTTACTCTGCGTTTAACTTCCTCTCGAGTGTAATTTATATTTGAAGGGTTCAGAACCATAGTGGGCCAAGCGCCATTTACTAAAAACGTAGAAAACAAGAGTTAAAATAAAGTTATTACCATAATTCAATGGAAACATATAGCAAGTAATATAAAGTATACGAATTAAAAGTAAATGATATGCCAATCTTCATTAATCTATGGTATTCACGTGCTTTAACCCTTGCTTTCTCCGTTTTTAATAAATGGCGCTTGGCCCACTATGGCTCTGAACCCTTATTTGTTGCTGTTTCTTCAAGACATTTGAATTTTTCACCTATTCAAAGGATAAATTTCCAATTTTTATATTTATATTTCGTACTATGTTCTGGTCACGAGACAAAATCATATTAATTCTTCCCTTGAGATGTAAAATGTAATTTGATGTGTCAGTTTATTATACATGATACAATAAATATATCCAATTTACATGCACGTTATTTATATAATCTGATACGTTTAAACTTGCTGTAGCAATTATGCACCAATCATTTCAAATGCAGATTAATTTTATTGCTGGAATTTCAACATCGAGAGTACCAATGGCATATTATGCCTTGGGGAAATGGTTACACGAGTTGGGTATAAAGCAAGCAGCGCTTCTCTCTTCCTCGAGCAGACTGTCTATCTCGTCCCTACTCCACAGAACTAAACAAACAACGCCTGGGAGAGTTTTAAATGTTACGACATTAGTCAGACATTCTCTGTAATCATGTAGCTAGTTGAATACGAGCTCAGCCTCTCGCAAACTTCACTAACATTAACTGTTCCGAAACTAGAGACAGGTAAAATATTTCCAGGTGTCCAGATGAGAAATAATCCCCAGATGTATTCTTAAATTGTTTTCCGACAAAGAAATCACTCCTCGTACCAATAATATGTTCATTTATGTGTGAAGATGTATAATTCCGAATACGTGTAATAACGTCGATTAATTTCTGGATCTAAACCAAAATTTGTTTTCATTTATCAAATTTAACTGGGTCTCTAGAGATGATCAAGTTTTTTGAACCTTCTCGTATTTCCTTAACATTTTGTTAGGTTAACCAATTTTCCTCTTTTTGCCATCAGAGAGAACCTTCCTATTTTCAAGCAGGACGACTCAGATTTTTCCTTTCAGTTAGAATTCCATTCCGTGGATTTGTCAGAATACGTACTCATTTCGCTGTCTTCTTTCCGAAGTAATTTCTTTTGTTTATTGCATCAGATATCTGTATTAAATTCCCTATTCCTTTATGAAATAAGTATTGATGGTATGAAGACTGTGTTGAAAGATATACACAATCGTATACTCCCCTCTAGGAGTGTACAGAGATAAGGTTAGTTGTCCATAGACTATATTGACATGACGTCATGTTTCGCGCCCGACACAGGACTATTAGGGAACACTAGCATCTTGGTTTTGAAGTAATTGATGTTCTATTCATGACACACAACTAGACTCCGTAGACTGTTCACAATGCATTCTAGTGATAAAGACTGATACTATAATTTAACTTGAATTACTTATTCGTTTATTTAATTTATTTATTTTTACTGACAGTTAAGACCATAAGGTCTTCTCTTCCACTCAACCAGTGTAAAATACATAACAAATATTATAAATAACAGCAATATAAAAAACAATGAAATGGTATTAATAATAATAATAATAATAATAATAGACTAATAATAATAATAATAATAATAATAATAATAATAATAATAATAATAATAATAATAATAATAATAATAGTAAGAGCAAGATGTAGATGTGTTTAGATACATGTAATTCTAAGAATTAATTACCGGTACAATATAATTAGTGTTAACTATGATAATTTGGACGAAAGGAATGATTAACATAATAAAGGAAAATTTATATTTTAGAAATAAAAAGTCATATTCTACAAAAGTAATATTTGAAGGAAGATCAGATTCAAGAGACGAAAAGCAGTTTTTTTGACAATCGGCTTTTGAAGATAGTCAATATCTGACAACCCCTGTACATTATGTACATACACTAGAATACCTTATTTTTATTTAGATACGCTATAATAATTAATGTAGGCTTACATTGATCAAACATAATTATATACACTATTATGCAGTATTTACAAAATAAGTAGGCTATAGCAGGACGAATAGAAGAAATTGTGTACGCACTGTGTGAGTTTACACGGATCCGCCGCAAGCTGTTATGAGCTTGACTCGGAAGGAGTTCACAGTACTTGTTGAGCTGAATGTAGCCCTTTTCAATAGCTAATTTCTTCCAATTAACCCAGCTATTCGTAACTTAAGAAATACCTTTATAGTCCCTTATTCATAATTAATAGTCTTCTATCAGGTAATACTATTATGAACGTTCGTAACGGAAAATAAAATGGAATCTGAAACGTTGTGAAAGCAAGTATAAGTTCAGTATTTAAATAACCATTTCGTAACCAGTTGCGAATTCAGGAACAGAAAAAACCTACAAAATGTTAGTAAATAAAGAGTTGAATGATATTTTACGTGCCTATAAATGAATTAAATTAGTCTACTCACCATGATTAGTTGCCTGCTACCTTTGAGAGTTTGCGAGATGACTTGACGGATTTACGAGCTTGTAATTATCTTCGGATTTTCTTTGTCCTGAAGAAGAATCGGCACTTTAAGTAGTAGTAGACTAATTTAGGAATGATATCCATGTGTTCTTTGCAACAACCTGCTCCCGAAGACTGGATTGAAAGAGTGTCAATGGTCTCGAGATAGAAGATGTCATCCCACATTGCACTTGCTGAGCTAATCTTTTCTTTAATTTTAAATTCTGTTTGATTAAGTACGTCATACACAGCTTGGGAGGGATAGGTTAAAAAACTGACGTTCCTACCTGATCGGTAGTCTTTCATTTGAGTGAGAGCTGCACAATGTTTAGACCTATTACATTCCTGTCGAAGGGCACATAGGGTACACGCAATAAACTTAGAGGAATAATTTACTACATAACCGGCCACATGATACACTAAACATCTGTCAATCAATGCAGCAGAAGTGGTATTCGCACTATTTCTACTGTATTCCAATCTACAACCCGGAACAAAACAGTACGGCATTTTTGTAATTACTTTGTAAAATATCACACAATATTCTTTTGTTACTGGTTAATTCAAAGCACAACAAATTGAAGACATCTACATAATTCTGAATTACAAAGCATATTAACAACCCCTAGCAAATTTCATCATTAAACGTGCGAGAAATATATTATTTTCGAGGTATAAAATCTAATAATTGTGTCACATTGTCCTTGTATTACTTTTTATGTAAATACTTATGTAAGCAAATCTATAACATTCTGTATTATTGTATTATACTATTATGTAACATTAAAATATGGATTTTTATATCGTTAGTATGACTGCTAACACGTTGTTTCGTATCTATGTCTGGACAGAGGTTTCAGAACGATTATACTGTAGTTTAATAAGATTGATGCAACTCTACTACAGTATATTACATATACATGGACGTTAAATTAAGTTCCATGATAGAGAATTGAGCCATTCAGTGTGGGATTAAATAGATTACATTCGTACCATTCGTAGAACCGGTTACCATTGTAATGGAGATATATACAAAAAGTTCATTAATTAAAGCGACGAACACAAAATACAGTATAATATGACTATTGATTACGAAATCTGCAACATTTTCCACTAGTCTACGTTGAGGTGTGTTGGACGTATTGTGGAAAAAATTGTTTACCAATACTTATTTTCACAAGGAGGATACCTCACTTTTCCTTACCAATCTCTTTCCTTTCTTCTTCAGTTCCCACTTTCTATCATATTTTCTTCTTTCTCTCTCTTTCGTTCTTATTTATGCTTTCTACTTTCCTTCCAATTCTCTATTTTTCGATTACGTTCTTTCTATCTTATTTTCCATATTTCTTAAAAAAATTATCTCGTTTTCCTGTATTCCCTCTTGCTTTCCGTCCTTCATTTTGTGCTTATTTTCCTTATTCTGAAAGTTTTATTGACGTGATTTTCTTTCATCAGTAACATTTTTCTTCCTAAATTTTTACTTACCTGCTTCTTGGTTCCAATTCATTATTACCGTTTTTCTTTATTTCCTACTTTTCTTCACTCCTTCATTCCCTCTTTCTTGCCTTAATTTCTTCATTACTTCTTTCTTTATTCTTTTCAATTTGTCAGTTTCCATGCATTTATTTCATTATTGCTGTCTCTTCATGTCTTGCTTCCTTCATTTCCTTTTCATTTTCTTTCTCCATTTCCTCCTCATTTTCTTCCTTCATTCTCTCTTGCTTTAATTTCTTCGTAATTTCCTTCCTTTTTACTTTACCTGCATTCATCGTTTTACTTCATTATTGCTGTCTTTCTTTATTACTTTCTTCCTTTCTCTCTTTGTTTCTTTCTGACTTTCTTTCGTTCTTCCTTTCCATTTTACTTTCATTTTTTCTTTCTTTCTTCTTTCTTTACTTATTTTTCCATTCTTTCTTCCTTCCTTTCTATCTTCCTTTCTTTCTTCCTTCTTTTCTTTCTTTCTTCTTTTATTTCTTCCTTTCTTCTTTTATTTCTTCCTTTCTTTCTCCCTCTCTTTCTTTCTTCCTTTCTTTCGCCTTCTTTTCTTTTTTTCTTCATTTCTTCCTTCTTTTCTTTCTTCCTTCCTTTCTTTCGTCATTCTTTTCTTTCTTTCTTCCTTTCTTTCGCCCTTCTTTTCTTTCTGTCTTCCTTCTTTTCTTTCTTCCTTCTTTTCTTTCTTCCTTCTTTTCTTTCTTCTTTCCTTTCTTCATTTCTTTCGTCTTTTCTTTCTTTCTTCTTTTCTTTCTTCCTTCTCTTCTTTCTTTCTTCCTTTCCTTCTTTCGTCTTTTCTTTCTTCCTTCCTTCTTTTCTTTCTTTCTTTCTTCCTTTTTCCTTCTTTTCTTTCTTCCTTCCTTCCTTTCTTTCTTCCTTCCTTCTTTTCTTTCTTCCTTCTTTTCTTTCTTTCTTCCTTTTCCTTCTTCCTTTCTTTCTTTTCTGTTTTCCTTTCTTCTTTCTTTCTTCCTTCTTTTCTTTCTTCCTTTCTTTTTTTCTTCCCTTCTTACTGTCTTCCTTTCTTTCCCTCTTTCTTCCTTTCCTTCTCTCTTTCTTCCTTTCTTTCTTTGTTACGTTCCATCTTCCTTTCTTCTTTCTTCCTTCTTTTCTTTTTTTTTTCTTTCTTCCTTTCTTACTCTCTTTCTTCCTTTCTTTCTTCCTTTCTTACTCTCTTTCTTCCTTTCTTTCTTATTTTCTTTCTTCCTTCCTTTCATTCTTCCTCCCTTTCTTTCTGTCTTCTTTTCTTTCCCTTTCCCTTCCTTTCTTTCTTCCTCCCATCCTTTCTGTCTTCTTTTCTTTCCCTCTTCCTTTCTTTCTCTCTTTCTTCCTTTCTTCCTTTCTTCCCTTCTCAGCTAGTATTAGGAGCTAAATACAGCCTATTTTCTGTTAAGTGTGTAAAGAATTTTCATGTTACGATTTAATAGCCTACGTTATAACATGTATTCAAGGCGACACATTTGCGATGAATCAGTCTTTCTTAAAGACATGGTCGGCTTTAACAACTCTTGCTAACATAATATGAAGTTAACCTAAAAAATGTCAAGGACGAAATAATAACAAAAGTAATGAAAATAAAAATTAACAAATTTAGAAAAGTAGATACGATGAAAGCCGCAATATCTTATCACACAAAGAGTTACTGTCTAAATTCATCATAAATATTGAAGTATTGGGTTGGTGCAGA
The DNA here is from genome assembly GCF_040183065.1 of Periplaneta americana. Lineage (NCBI taxonomy): Eukaryota > Metazoa > Arthropoda > Insecta > Blattodea > Blattidae > Periplaneta > Periplaneta americana. Next base: position 95,194,356 of record NC_091117.1, read on the forward strand.
AGTTCGTAGCGTTTTTTTATAAGTTTATTAAACACATAAGAGAGAAGTTAATCATCAACAGTATATTCTTCTTCACTATTTATAACAATCTGCCAACAATGGAGTAGTTTCTCGATTGCACTCCTGTAGAAATCGCTTGGTTTTGAGTTAAAGAAGTCGTCAAGCCATGTTCGGAGCGCATTATTATCCGGAAAGGAAGTTCTTTGAAGGTTGTTCGATAGACAGCGGAAAAGTGAAAATCTGAGAGCGCAACATCAGATGAGTAAGGTGGATGCGGAATGACTTCCCAATCCAACTCCTGGATGTATTTTCCATCAGGTTAGCAGAGTGCGGACTGGCGTTATTGTGGAGTTGTATCACTTCACGCAGTCTTGTTGGTCACTTTTCTTGGATTGCGTGTCCAAGAAGTCTCAGTTGTTGGCAATAAATGTCGGCAATGATGATTACACCTTGAGGAAGCAATTCGTAGTACAGCACACCCTCGCAGTTCCACCAGATGCATAACATTATCTTTTGTGGATGCGCGCTGATCTTTGTACGGGGAGTTGTTTTTTGTTCGGACTCAACCATTCCTTTTTTTTCTTATGTTAGCAGAAAGATACCATTTCTCGTCACCAATAACGATATTGGATAGAAATGTTCGATGTTATTCACGAGCCAATCAATGACGAGCAAGCAAAGCTGCTCGTATGACCACCCGCTGATTTTTCTGGTTTTAGCTTAGAGCATGTGGTACCCATACAACTGATTTTTTAACCTTCCCCATTGAATGCAAGTGTCGCACGATGTTGGAATGGTCACAGTTCATCACATTTGCCAGTTCCCGTGTACACTGTCGGGGATCATTGTGAATTAATGTGTTTAAACGGTCTTCATCAAACCCCGAACGTCTTCCTGAATGTGGAGTGTCACTATGTCAAAACGACCCTCCTTAAAACGAGAAAATGATTTTCTTGCTGTGCTCTCTCAGATAGCATTGTCCCCATACACGGCGCAAATGTTTCTGGCCGCCTCCACTGCTTTCGCCCCTCTATTGAACTCAAAAGAAGAATATGTCGGAAATGTTCCACTTTCTCTACTTGACACTCCATTTTCTAGCGTCCACGGCTCCACTCACAAAATAAAAACTTCAATATGTAAACTCAAGCACAACAATTGAACTTCAAATAAAAAATAAAAATTGATAAATAAACCCATAGCAACCGGAGTACCAACACGCGAAACAAAAACACTATGAACTTATGCACCAATCTAATAATAAACATGTACAATTTTCTGGATGTACATAAATGTTTAAAGTCTAAAATTGAAAAGTGTGATACCAAAATTCGTTCAGTGTATTTTCATTAAAGAACTGGGCTAGTTTTTGTATCGAGCGGTCTACGGACCGAGAGAGTTTTTAAGTGACATGCACAATAACACAACCTTCTAGACAAAGATTGACATTGTTTTAGAATAAAACATGCTTAAAATACCTAGTCTTCCATAAGTCTGTGATACATTTTAGAAATTCTCCACAAATAGACTAATCAACAGATACTACATTTTATTACACAGAAATGTAGGTTAACTCTCCAAGTTTTTTTTTCACGTATCTCACAAATGTTCATTGTATCTACCCTTGCTGATATAGCAAAAATTTAGCGTTCTAGCCGATATTCCATGTCATTCCACGTGCGTGTCAGCATATCACGAATGATCACTGACACAGCCGCAGTGACTGTCGCGAAATTCTTGAAGGTTAGCGGAAAGTGGGGGTAAAAAAACAACGTCCTTCACAAATCTCCACAAGAAAAAATCGCAAGATGTTAAATCCTGCCCCTTGTTGAATTGTGCACAGTCACAACGGAAGATGTTATTGCGTATTCTTACATATAAAATGCTTTCTCACGTTTATTTTACGCCATATTGACTGTCACTAAAATGTCTCTTACCAACTAATTCACTACCACCGTACTAATTCTAGCTGAAAACTACGGCAACTATGCGATACAGATTTTTTTTAAACAGAACGAATTCACTATTACTCCTCCTAGCGGCAAACTACGGCAACTTTGGGATACAGGCTTTTTCCTAACAAAACTAATTCACTACTACTCTTCCAAGCGGAAAACCACGGCAACTACGAGATACAGGCTTTTTCCTATCCTTTTTTTTTTTTTTTTTTCGAAAGATTGGACATGACAGTTAAGCAGCTGTGCTTGGAACTAAAACGCTATGTTGCCAAAATGGGCGACCACGCGTTCAGCTGATGTGAGCTTCCAACTAAAGTTAGATGACTGACTTTGAAACATTAATTGATGATTGACGAGAAGCTATAAAAACAATACAAAAATCGACAGTGGATTAAACACAAAACGTTTCAATAGCTGACATTGTGTGCACAACGAATGGTGCCAAGAGAGCTATTGAGCACTCATCACGTGGGAAGTAGGCTATAGCAATGGCAACTCAGCCCGTTTTACCATAGTAACAGGCATTCCTCGCTATGTAATATTCATTGTCTCATCTTCATAAAAAAACAGATATAATAAAACTAATTCACTACTACTCCCCCAAGCTGCAAATCACGGCAACTATTTGATACAGGCTACGTTCTCATGCCAACCCTCTTATGTAAGAATTAACTCAGTGATCAATCTCCACTTGCTACAGTCAGTTCTCCTATCTCCATCACTGATGAAGGAAAAAGTAAGATGAAAACGTCAGTGTCACATTAATCATATTTCTCCATACGACTGCGAAAGGGAAGGGTCCATAAGAGACCTGGAATTTATTTAAACAGGCATATCAAGTGCCACCAATTTTTTTTTAAATTCTAACTTAACTAATTTACTACTACTCCTCCTAGCGTGAACTACGGCAACTACACGATACAAGTTTTTTCCTAACAATACTTGGAGAGTTTCTCATTCTAACGGTATAAGAATTAAAATATTATCCGTTTCTTAGTTTATTTGTTGTGAATTTCTAAAATGCTTCACGGATTTATGATAGACGGTATAATGATAGAGGGCTCAAACATAATCTATACTAATAATAAATCTGTAGCCGAAATTTTTCTGGTAATTTTAGATTTTCCAAAAATAATTGGTCCTAAAATATATAATTAACCACCCTGAAACCGAAAATCGCTTTTTTGAAATTTTTGTTTGTATGTCTGTCTGTCTGTCTGTCTGTCTGTCTCTGTCTGTCTGTTTGTCTGGATGTTTGTTACCTTTTCACGCGATAATGGCTGAACCGATTTATATGAAAATTGGAATATAAATTAAGTTCGTTGTAACTTAGAATTTAGGCTATATGGCATTCAAAATATTTTATTTAAAAGGGGGGTTATAAGGGGGCTTGAATTAAATAAATCGAAATATCTCCCTTATTACTAATGTTCGTGAAAAATATTACATATCAAAAGTTTCTTTAAAAATAATTTCCGATAAGTTTTATTCTATGCAAAATTTTGATAGGACCGATATTTAATGAGATAAATGAGTTTCAAAATTACAATAACAACGCCATCTAAGGCGGTGTAATGAAATAAAAAAAAATGACTTCGTCTATAAGGGGCCTTGTACAACAACAATCGAAAGCTATGAAACATAGCCTACAGAGAATATTTCTGTGTTTGTATGAAGTAATATCGGAAGCTAAATTAACCGATTTGTATAATTAATTATTAATTCACCATTGGAAAGTGTAGTTTCTCTAGATGGACATAATGCTATAATGTTATTACAGTAACTTCTGAGTGGATCGAGGACAGGTAAGATTAAAATAGCTTCTTATGCACAGAAAACTTGATAGGCTATTCTGTACATTCGTTTCCTGTATTTCCTAAAATCATTTTTCTGACCGAATGAATGGTCTCTGGATCAAAATGATCGCATTTTAATATTTTTAATACAATTTAAATTAAATAACATAATAAACGATATCTCTTTCTACCAAACACGAATGTTCCCTGGATCAAATGTCCTATTTTAATTATGTAATTACTTTATATTTATTTCTAACGGGTGCAGCGGAGCGCATGGATACGGCTAGTCTATACTAATAATAAATCCGTAGCCCAAATTTTTCTGGTAATTTTCGATTTTCCAAAATAATTGGTCCTAACATATATAATTAACCACACTGATACCGAAAATCGCATTTTTTGACATTTTTGTTTGTATGTCTGTCTGTCTGTCTGGATGTTTGTTACCTTTTCATGCGATAATGGCTGAACGGATTTCGATGAAAATTGGAATGTAAATTAAGTTCGTTATAACTTAGATTATAGGCTATACGGCATTCAAAATACTTTATTTAAAAGGGGGGTTATAAGAGTGCCTGAATTAAATAAACCGAAATATCTCGCTTATTATTGCTTTTTGTGAAAAATGTTACATAACAAAAGTTTCTTTAAAAATGCTTTCCGATAAGTTTTGTTCCGAGAAAAATGTTGATAAGACTGATATTTAAGGATATACAAGAGTTTTAAAATAACAACACAATACATTTCCACCCCGCCTCAGATTATAGCGTCGTTGTTCCGCAACTCCTATGTACAAATTATAAAATTTTTCAGTAGGGAGAAAACAGATTTATTCATTCTATGGCAGTAGTACATAGGTGAATTCTTACATTTTCGAAAGAAAGAAATGTAATAACATATAGTAGATTGTATTATTTGCTGTATCACAATTTCAGTTATTTAATAGAGCAAAAATCTGAAAATCGATATGTCACATAGGAGTTATTGCAGGAACGACAACGATGGCTATAATGAAATGAAAACAAATGACTCTGTCTATTTGAGGCGGCCTTGACGTTTATCAATATTAATATATTAATTTGTAGTTTCTCTAGATGGATGTAATGTTACATAATGAAAACCTGAGGTAAAATGAAAATAGATCTTTACGCACAGAAAACTTGATATTCTGCCGAAATATTGTTTAACTTGATTATTGCAACTTTATTTGGTCCACATAAAATACTCTAATTTTGTACACTTAAGTTCCTTTTTGTTCATAGAACATAGTAGTTAAGAGTTTTGTCGTAAAGATGAATATTTTTACTTGATCAGAAATACAGCTGCTTACTGGAGCTGAGTTATTTTAAAAGGTGTCACGAAATGGCGTTCCTGCGCTCATAATTTACCCATATTCTTTTTCTGTGTTTCTTAAAATAATATTTATGTATGGTACATAATTTTTTTATTTGCATAAACAATGATATACAACCGAGCGAGTTGGATCAGGCGGTAGCGTTTGAGATACGCATTCGGGAAGTTTCGGGTTCAAACCCCGTGGCCGACCAATCTGACTGGGGTTTTTCATGGTTTCCCTTGGTCATAAAGGCAAATGCCGGATTGGAAAAATACATGCCATGATTCATCACCGCCTCAATTACCAATACCAAAAATATTAATCAAAGTCTATAGACAGTTACATGAACACAAGCCATCTACAACACACAATGGAAACAAGGACTCAACAAGAGTAAAAACGGCCTACTCATATACCCACACATTCTAAACACGCGACATGATCACAGATGTTAAGGCGTGAATAAAATAAACTTAACAAAAAAAAGAAGATGCACAGTAAGGTTAACATAAAAATTATCTTCGTACACAATCAACTGTACTAACTTGGAGTGATTTATTAAAGGATGCATTCAGGACTAATTTAGAAAAATGTTAAACGAATTATCCTTGCACAAAAAACGGATGTTCTCTGAACCAAATGACCATATTTTAATTATTTGCATGTGATAACAATTAAGAAACATGTTAAAGGAATTATCATTGCACTAAATGAGTGGTCTCTGGATCAAAATGATCGCATTTTAATTATTTAAATATAATTTAAGTGACACATTTAACGATTTATCCTTCTATCAAACACGAATGTTCCCTGGACTAGATGGCCTATTTTAATTATGTAATTACTTTATATTTACTTGTAACAAGTGCAGCGGAGCGCACGGGTACGGCTAGTCATATATATGTATAAATCAAGGTTCGGCAGAACGTCAAACGTAGGTGACGGCATATGAAACACAGCCCGTCTTGCAAGACGAGAAGTGGTAGAAAGCAGTAGGCTGGGGGGAGGAGAGGACTGAACCTCGACCATATAATCTGGAAATAAGTAACCGAACTATATAATGTCTTAGCATCCTCCAGATGGATTTGAAATTACTCATCAGCCTATCCCAATATTTTAATTAGTGAAGTGAAATCTGGTTCTCCATCATAAGTTGTAATTTGTAATTGCTCAAACGACTGTTGGTCCGTCAATCGAAAGCGCGCTTTACATTTAACATGTTTCAATTTTGAAAGAAATTGCTCACATATATCTCGAGCCGAACATTGAAATAAACCTAGCACAAAATGACCTAAGGAGTGGGTATTTTGAACTGAGTGAATTTTCGAGAAATTTTTAAATCTGAGAAATTCTCCCTTATTTAGACTTCTTTGCAAAGGTTCAGAATTTTATAATATCAAAAAATGATATTCGGCAACGCTTTTTCTTTAATCAGTATTAATATTATGAGAAAGTACACGTGACAATAGAGTTTTGTATCATATATCTTTATGGTGGTAATATGAAATCCTTTAGGTAGTTTAGAACATAACAAACATATTACATTTTCTTCCTGTGCACAACAAAGGAATTTATCTTCTCATTCTTCTACAAACATTCGTTTTGCTGTACTCCTTATGTTTAATTATTTGGAAACAGACAATCGCCGGTTACGTATGTACTCTGCCTGTCCTACGTGGAGTGAGTGCGTGTGAGGACGGATGCATTAGTGAACTGCCCCTGCATAAATATGACGTGAGATGCCGCTTGCCGCATGAAATGCCGACCACTAGTATAAATCATAGAAATGGCCAAATGGACTGAGTGAGTTTTGGGATCACACTCTTCAAGTGAACATGCCTATGTAACTCAAATGGATAATACAACTTACAATAGACTATTAAAAAGTGTTTAAATATACATTGGAATATTTCAACAAGTGTGCTTTGCTTTGTGATATTTCAAACAAAATTTAATTGCAATAATGAGGTAATGTGCGAAATCTACGGAAGAAACTACGAAATCAACATTTTGAAAAATAAAAAAACTTAACCACCGTGGTAAAGTTGTTTCGCATTTTTCACATTGGTCAAAATCAAATTCCTGGATATCAACCAAGAAAGGCCTTTCCACTTCTCAATAGACTAACGCTGTAAAAATGAGTTGCAATGTCATCGCAGTACGTAGTGTCCCTGGTAGGAGCCAAGAATCCCGTTGCCGCCATTACAACGAATACGAAACTCTCCCTCATGTTCTTGGTTTCTGCAGAAAAGGGGAACTGCTGCGGAACAATCGACATCACTGAGTTAGAAGTCGAATTGCTGAATGTCTCAAGAAGTCTGCAAAGTTTGACATTTATGAAGAAGTACATTGTATTTCATCCACTGGCTCCACCAAACGAGCCGACATCATAGCAATTGATAACCATCAAAAGATTGGCTTCATAATCGATCCCACTATCAGATTTGAGGGTACTGAATTACAACCACAAGAAGTAGATCTGGAAAAGAAAAGACATTATGAACCCTGCTTTACTTATCTGGAAGGGAAATACCACATACCCGTTTGTCGCTGGAAGGTAATTGGCTTGCTCTTTGGTGCAAGGGGCACTATCTCAAGATTTTGTATCAGTTTCTTTCATCGTTTACATATTGATCTTTTGGAACTTCAAGATATAGCCTTAATGTTTTAAGACATCCCTTGTTAATTGTAAATAACCATTTGTATAGTTCTATATATGAAAAATAAATTATTCCTGTCGAGGATAGCTGCCCCCCAAAAAATAAATAAAAATCAAATAAAATGAAAATAAAATTAAAATTAAAAATAGAATATTGTTTATCTAGGTGCTCTTACCGCTCAGTACCCCCTTTTCAAGGGTAGCTATCTTTTTTGGATTCTTCTCTCTTAGTCTCCTTCAAAACTTACAATTTTATAATTATTAAATGTAATTTGGTAAGTTAATGACACCATGTTTGCAGCTTTTGTGATATTGGCAGGGATAAGCCAAATTCTATATTTTCATTTGATTTCACCAATGTTTCTGTACACACCTGGTGAGTAACGGTTAGCGCGTCTGCTCGCGAAACCAGGTGGCCCGGGTTCGATTCCCGGTCGGGGCAAGTTATCTGGTTGAGGTTTTTTCCGAGGTTTTCCCTCAATCCAATATGATCAAATGCTGGGTAACTTTCGGTACTGGACCCCGGACTCATTTCACCGGCATTATCACCTTCATATCATTCAGACGCTAAATAACCCAAGCGTCGTAAAATAACCTATTAAAATAAAAAAACCAATGTTTCTGAACTGTATTATCATTAAGAAGAGAAATACTGGAACATTTCTACCCATATGGACTTCATTCTCCTCCCTATTCCATTGAGTTATTTTGTCTACAGTAGCATATTATTCCCACAAACAAGTTCACTGGACATGGCTTTTCATCAATTTCGGCATCCTGAAAACGTTTGTAATGATATCTATACAGATTTCAACATCATTCCATTTTGGGACTTTGTTTAGCAAAATTATATTTTACATTTTCCAACAAAACGGGAGGATAAGCGACCCAAAAAGCACTGTCGGGACAAGGCGACGAAAGGTCTCGTTCAAAACGGGACGTCTGGTTACGTTAATTATTGACATATTAATATAATTGTATGTAAACACCTTTCATAACTTAGTGTAATAAATAATTACAATAAATTAATGTACTCAAAGTTAGTGTATAAACTTGTCATATGTCGACGGTACCGGACTTCAGGCCTAGACTCGTTCCTGAGAAATCTAAATTGTGTATCTAACACGGCATGCACTATGGACATTTCCCGGAACTGTCATTGATGTTTAATGATCTTGTATGTAGCGACATAGTGGTCTGACACGCGATAAGCATGTAAATGTGAGGTGGCGTAGCGCCGCTCCGTGGAGACTCGTTACAAAAGCTACTTCGTAATACCACATCATCTCACCAGATCGCAAATTAATTGCTTCAATAAATACACTCACAGCGATCGATAAATGTGGCAGCACTCTTCTACAGGCGACCTCGAGACACGTTCTGGTAATTATGGATTCATATAGGTCGAAATGGAACAAATTACGTAATGGTCAACGTCTTTGTACTAATCCCACATACATCAATCAGAGTTTCTATTAATATTTTGCAATGGTTACGAGAGACACTAACGAGGGAACGTTCAACACTGTAAGATTACGTAGGACCTTCAAATTTTGTAAGTACACTGATACGTCTTATTGTAAGATGTGCCAAAAACAGGTTGCGAAAATACTGTAATATGCAAGTTATTAGGTTAGGTTACGACTGCTACGGGCAGGTTAGGACTGCCCTTTGCACGTCGGCCATACTCAGTCCTATTGTGCACCCCGAATTTATGGCATGAATGAGGATGAGAGTGTACCAGCCCACCGGCCTCAGGGCGACCCCTCACCCGCTCACCCTATGGGGACCTCTACCCCCCCCCCCGCCCTCTAAGTTCATACCGCCAAGGTGACTAAGCAACACAGGATTCATTCCAACTGCCCCGAAGCGCCCTTGGAAGTGCTCTTAAGAAATGAATCCTGGCAGAGATATTGCGGAAGGCTGGGAACCCAGGAACGGTTGCGGAGATGACGTCCCCTCCGTAAGCGGACGAAAACATGCGTCTTGACCTGAATATGTCTATTGAATAAGAGAAAGAAAATGAATGATATGAAATCTAAATTCTTTTTCTACACGGAAGATGAAGCGAAATGGACCTTGGAAATGCAAATTCCAACCCGGCATTTGCCTAAGTAACTGTGGAAACCCACGGAAAAACTACAGTCAGTTTGGTCAGTCTGGGAATCGAACCACGGATTTCTCGAATGCGAGTCTCATGCGGAACGCGTGAGCCACCTCGCTCGCTTGCAAAGTATTAAAACGATGTTCCTAATATCTCTGTGAATCAATGTTAATTTAGTAGTTGCGGAGTCTTTTGAGTGTAGCGTGTGGCAGAGAGGGAGAAACAAGGCTGCAACCCAATGTCTGTAAACGTAGAGTTAAATAATAGGGTCATCCATTACGAACAAAGTATTAACTAATTTCATGGAATTAAACAAATTCGTAGTACATTAAATTGGTAAGGTATGTTTAATGGTCTCACAAATTAAACCTATAACATACAGTATATTTTACAATAAGTACTCAAATACAATATCAATCCCACCGACACAGGTTCGTCTTTCTTAGAACCTGTCACTATCCCTTCTTTATTTCTCTTACTTTGTCCTTCCACCCCTTCTGGCTGTCTATACACACTACAGACTCACAAAACGTAAATAGAAGAAATCTGTGAATTGCTCATAGTCATGAAAGCACAAATTCTTATTGCACCACACACAGCAAATAAAACTGTTATTGCTGCATCCTACTTAGTATATTTTTATTCCGTAATATATTTAATGAACTTACTTATGTTCAGAACTAGTGATTTAAACCTTTGCCCATAAGAATATACGCTAGGATGTACGAAATTAAGGAGAAATTATGTTAAATGATAAATATGTAGTAATGAATTACGCTATGACTTAACAATTACTGTGTGTGTTATTTTTCATATTATATCAAATAAAATAAATTTGATAATCATATAAATAATATAAATACTTTCCTTAAAGAATCTAAAGCTAATTTTCAATACATTTAGCTATGTGAAGTTACCTTCAAACCTCAAAATTATTTAAGTACTATACAGCATACATTTTATATTCATTTACTAACTAGGCAAATTGATAACTTGCCTTTATTTTATGAATTATGCTTCCATGTAACCCTCTATCCTTCAAACACAAAAAGAAATACATACTAAATAAGCGGTATTTCCAATAGTAACTTCAGATTTTCTCTAATTGATTAACATAATTTAATTCAAGTTACTAATTCCTCATGCATATGGTGAAAGATTTCACCACTCGGACAATTGGACTAGTATGGTAATATTAAATTTCTCTCAAATTAAACCTGTAACTCTATAGTTTATATTACCGGTTGTTCTGTATGGTTCTGAAACTTGGACTCTCACTTTGAGAGAGGAACAGAGGTTAAGGGTGTTCGAGAATAAGGTGCTTAGGAAAATATTTGGTCCTAAGAGTGATGAAGTTCAGGAGAATGGAGAAAGTTACACAACGCAGAACTACACACATTGTATTCTTCACCTGACATAATTAGGAAAATTAAATACAGACGTTTCAGATGGGCAGGGCATGTAGCACGTATGGGCGAATCCAGAAATGCATATAGAGTGTTAGTTGGAAGACCGGAGGGAAAAAGACCTTTGGGGAGGCCGAAACGTAGATAGGAGGATAATATTAAAATAGATTTGAGGGAGGTGGGATATGATTGTAGAGACTGGATTAATCTTTCTCAGGACAGGAACCGATGGTGGGCTTATGTGAGGGCGGCAATGAACCTCCGGATTCCTTAAAAGCCGTAAGTAAGTAAGTAAGTAAGTAAGTAACTCTATAGCTACAGTACACTGTTATGTTCGATATCAGACTCCGTACTTACCCGCCATTGCCTCGCGACATAGGTACTACACAAACTTTGCCTTCTTCCGAGCGACAGCATCAGGGCTTCCAAACTACTACTAATGTTCCAAATACTACTGTATTTAACCGTCTTATAGGTCGATTTCGATTTGTTTTGCAGAAAATTTGCAATAAATGCGACAATTCTGTATTGAACGTTCTCTTTTCAGGAGCAGCAGGATTTCAAAGTTATTTTCTAGCTAAAGGTTATAATAGAGCACAAGTTTTCGTAACGGAATTTTTCTACAGCTGAAGTACTTGACTGAATGTGATACCTCGTCTTGATATCAGACGATTCATGCCGGTCCCATACACTGGCCGAAATTTCATGTGAAAATGTCTTCCCTCATGAAGACTCGAACCAGCGCACATTCCGTAATGCGAGTCCTAGACAGGATGACTTAGACAACGACGCCACGGCGCGGGACTTAATATTAAATACAAATGCTAATTAAATTTTACTTAACAACAATTAATTGAACTCCGTTACAAGTTTCAGACAAATCTGACAATAACTGTTGTGCAAATATCTTTTTTTTTATTCAAGAAACAGCTTACAGTCGAGAAAACAGGATAAAAAAAAACATTTCTTTCAACTCACTCACACACCGTATGTTTGGCCACATTTGATTACATTGGGATGGTAGCTACCTTACAACGGTGGAGGTCTTGGATTATGACGGAGTTCGGTCTGTATGGGCACAAGAAGGATTTTATCAATTTTTGCAATTTAGTTTCTCTCTACCATAATATATAAAAGTCACGTGACACAATTTGAAGGGCTCACAATAGATTACCTGACATTCGCTTTACGGTTAGGGAAAACCACGGAAAAACCCAACCAGGTAATCAGCCCAAGCTAGAATCGAACCCACGCCCAAGCGCAACTCTGGACCGGTAGGTAAGCGTTTCAGCCAACTGAGCTACGTCGGTAACTTTTCTGATTGTGTAAGCGAACTTTTTAGCCACGGGATAAGTTAAAACCAAAGTTTACATACAAATGGACAAACTTTCAAATATTTCCGCTCATTCTCAAAGAGTGGCACTATTATCATATACTCGATATAAAAATAAACAATTAGAAAGCATCCTTAAAATAATATATTTCTGCATCTCTAAAATATAGCAATATATATCATAGAGTGAAAATAATTACATAAAATTGCATTACCTTTTATTCGTAACATACTCTATACTTTGTTCATAAGTACATAGGCCTAGTTAATTTGGTGTGAAATACGAAATCTCGGAGTGAGACAAGTGGCCAACAGGCTTGGAGCTCACATATTCAGTTTTTTCTCAGCCCCGAACTCCCTTGCAAGGACGCGTTTTCGCATACCTTTTAATGTTTCTGCTAACTTTTCTCTCTTCCATTCATTCATTCATTCATTCATTCATTCATTCATTCATTCATTCATTCATTCATTCATTCATTCATTCATTCATTCATTCATCGATTTGGAAGTCATAAGCCCCACGTTCTAGTTGAGTTATCAATCAGATTATGATAAATAAATGGAATTAAATAAATGTGCCAAGAAATTGGCGTTGAAATATCAGTTTGTAAGTATAAATTAAAATGACAATAATTAAAAACATATAGCTAGATCAGTTTCAAAACGCATACCAGTGTTATCTATAAAAGTGAAATAGTATACTTTTCCAATAAAATGATATTTACTTCGCGATTATGTACAGTAATGTTAAAGAAATATATTACGTATTACACTTATTTCCTTTTTCTCCTGTTACGTTTATTGATCGCATTTATTCCATATCGCTCTTGGAACAGTAAAATAAGCAACCATATTATTACATTTTGAGATCTTGCAGAAACAAAATAGAAATGATACGTAATATGGCCCACTATGTTGCATGCAATGTTTTAGTGTCATGAAACAATGAACTGTACCCAGGTATTACTAACATAAATTTTATCTGTCTTTCGACATTGCTGCCATCTCTTGCTCTACAACTGTACTCGTGTAGACAGCAAAATCGTTAACATCGGGCTTTCTGCTCAACCAATCAGAGAGTCTCTCAGATTAGTGAGGTTACCAGAGTGTTCCCAGACCTCAATGGATTTAGTTTTCACTGTTTTCATGGATAATTCAGGCATGCAGACTAAATCCTCATTACGCATACTGCGGTTTCCCACGATTCCAATATATAATCGTAAGCACCTTTAAAGCTTCATAAAACGTTGGTTGCAACCGTGGAAGCTAATTCTCACAATTATATTTGGTTGAATTCAGACCATGTAAGCAGGAATTTTATATTTTTTAAATTATTAGGTCTACACACACACACACTTTTAAAGTAAATAAAAATATTTCGTATTTTACATAATTACATTTAAATCAACTATTCAGATATTTTTGAATGAAACTATAAAAAGAGACATTTAAAGTAGTCTAGTAAATTTCTCTATGTCACTGCTGTTTGTGGTCTAATAATTATCATCTTTCAGTTTCTAAAGGCGTGTAAGAGTATATAAATTTTATTTCATTATGATTACATTAAACTAGTAGCTTGTGCAGCAAACGCTGCGAACTCAGTTCATTAGACGTTTAAATATAAATTTTTCAGATTTATTTTCAATGAAGAATACCAGACATTTTGAAAATTATTTGCTTCCATAATAATGGAACATACTCCCTCTGAATGTTTTGTTATGCCAAATACTTTTTCTTTAACCTATCTACCTTCAGTTTTTGAGTTTCAACGCGAAAACGCAAGTAACAATGTCAGGACGATCAGTAGGTTTTTCATATGGGAGCAAAGCAATAGCTATTTCAGGTCATTGTGGATTGTAGGTGAAAGTTAAAAAAAGTCAGGTTTGCTGTGCTTTCGAACAATAGACGTACTATCTTGGTATAGCTGCTGGATGTAGAGCTTGAAATGTAGAGGGTAAAAACATATTATCCTGCTAAGAGATCTTGCTGAAATGATCGGGAGACCTCAAAATTTTGTAGGCTTCTTATTTTACCAGGAACCTTAGGAACTGTAATTTTTGCGCTCTCTCGAGCCAATACTGAAGAGAATGACGCATATAAATATCTACACTGCACCGTCATTAAGTATATGAAAAAGACCCAACCCCACATGATTAATAACTATAAACATATTTGATTTTTGATAACAATATTATTATCTTACGTAAGTTTTGTAGTTTATAAAATAGCCGCCACTCAGTAAATTATTGAAATGAAGATCTAATTTAAGATATTCTCTACAGCTACTTATATAACTTCAAAACGTTTCACTTTCATATCATCAATATAGCATTAATATGGATAATTAATGAAAAATAGTCACATCATGGCATTAACTATAATAATATTTAATTTCTAATGGTAATAATGTCATCAAACCGCCTCAAGTTTTGTAGATTTTAATATAGAATACACAGCTGTACTCAGAAAATTACACACCGCAGAATCAGACCTATAAATAATTTTTAGTAAGTCTTGAAGTTTTTAATAACCAATTGAATTTGAACTCTAAATATGTCAGCAATCCTGCAGGTCATGGCCTTCGTGTAATAGCCTATTGTTTATTGTAGTGTGTGTTTTGTTTTATTCTGAAATGCAATTAGTTCCGAAAACTGACGAAGAATCGATTTTTGAAAATAGGAAAATTATGTAGGAAAAATGACATTTCACTGAAAACTACTACTTTTCTGAAAATCTTTGGGTTCCAAGCTTCAAAATGAGATGTCATTTATTAAAATCCATTCAGCCGTTTTCTCGTAATTTCCATTACCAGTTCAAATTATATAATGCTAGTGGCTTGTGCAGCAAATGCTGCAAACTAAGCTCATTAAAAAATTCTAATTAAATTTTTTCAAATTTATTTCCAATGAATACCAGACATTTTGAAAGTTATTTGCTTCCATAATAATGAAACACACCCCTCTGAATGATTTTCTTTATGCTAAATACTTTTTATTGAACCTATATATCTTCATATATCTTCACTTCTTCAGTTTGAATGCGAAAACGCAAGTAACAATGCCAGGACGATCAGTCCGTTTTTCATGTGGGCGTGGAGCAGTAGCTATTTCAGGTCGTTGCGGTTTGTAGGTGACAGTTAAGAAAATATCAGGTTTGCCATGCTTCCCAACAATAGACATAGCGTCTTGGTATAGCTGCTGCATGTTTCGTGAACTACCTTGAAATGTAGAGGGTAGAATCATTTTATCCTGCTAAGAGATCTTGCTAAAGTGATCGGGACACTATAACATTTTGTAGGCCTCTTATTTTATTAGTAAGTAATACCTTTTGATCTTTCCTTAGGCATTATAATTTTTGCGTTTCCTCCAGACAATACTGAAGAGAATCACACATATAAATATCTATATCACTTACTTACAAATTGCTTTTAAGGATCCAAAGGTTCATTGCCGCCCTCACATAAGCACACTGTCGGTCCCTATCCTGAGCAAAATTAATCCAGTCTCTACCATCATGTCCCACCTCTCTCAAATCCATTTTAACATTATCCTCCCATCTACGTCTGCCTCCCTCAAGGTCTTTTCCCTTCAGGTCTTCCAACTAACACTCTATATCCATTTCTAGATTAACCCATACTCTAGATTAACTGTGCTACATGCGCTGCCATCTCAAACGTTTGGATTTAAAGTTCCTAATTACGTTAGGTGAAGAATTGCAATGCGTGTAGTTCTGCCTTGTGTAACTTTCTCCATTTTCCTGTAACTTCATTCCTCTTAGCCCCAAATATTTTCCTAAGCATCTTATTTTCGAACACCCTTAATCTCTCTTCCTCTCTCAAATTGAGAGTCCAAGTTTCACAACCATAAAGAACAACCGGTAGTATAACTGTTTTATCAATTCTAACTTTCAGCTTTAAATATCTACACCACACCGCCATTAAATATATGGAAAAGACCCATAGCACTTGATTAATAACTATAAACATTATAAAAATATTTCATTTTTAATAACAATATTGTTATCTTACGTAAGTTTTGTATAGACTACTATATAGGCATCACACAGTAAATATTACAGAAATGAAGATTTAACTTCAGATATTCTCTACGCCTGCTTATATAATCCCAAATATTTCACTTTCATATCATCAATAAAGCATTAATCTGTATAATTAGTGACAATACTCACATATGGCATTCAGTATAATAATATTTCATTTTTAATGGTAGCAACGTCATCAAACATTCTTAAGTTTTGTAGTTTTTAATATCCAATACACAGACAGTTGTGCTCAGAAAATTACACACCAGAGAATCTGACCTGTAAATTCTTTTTAGTAAGTTATATACAATAAAAGTAATTTAATACAGTTATATGAACAGTTTTTAATGATTGGATAAAATTAATAAAATCGGTTAAAAACCAGACATGTTTCGGAGGAATGCTCCTCCATCTTCAGTGGTAGTACCACGACGATGATATGGATGTTCGACCGCGTAACGTGACTCAAGGAGTCTTCCTTAAGCCACGTCGAACATGTCTGGTTTTTAACCGATTTTATTAATTTTATCCAATCATTAAAAAGTGTTCATATAACTGTATTAAATTACTTTTATTGTATTTAACTATCCTACTCATGAACACTGTTGCATCTGACCTAACTTACGTAATTTAATCTTTTTAGTAAGTTTTGAAGTTTTTAATAACCATATTACAGAAACGTTCTGACCGACATATTGGCACTACGATGTCAGAGAATCTGAGCCATCTGAACTCTAAATATGTCAGCAATCCTACAGGTCATGGCCTTCGTGTGATATTGTTTATTGTAGTGTGTTTGTGTTTTGTTTTATTCTGAAAAGCCATTATTTCTCATAACTGACGATAGATGGATTTTGGAAAGTAGGAAAATGATGTAGGAAAATTGACATTTCACTGAAAACTACTATTTTTGTGAAAAACTTTGGGTTCCAAACTTCAAAATGAGGGGTCATTTATTAAAATCCGTTGAGCCGTTTTCTTTTAATTTCCATTACCAGTTCAAATTATATATACCTATAGATATAGAATATATATTGAATCGATTATCAGAGACAATGTCCAATTTCAATTCGTCCACATTAAAATAAAAGTTCAGCTGATGGTAACGTCCTTGTCTCTAAAAGGTCCAATACACAAAATGTCCACTTTCCAAAAGGTCCAACCAAGTGAAAATTCCTTTTTTCATAATGTCCATAGAAATAAGCCCTCTTCATTCAAAACGCCCAGTTCCAAAGCCCAGTGACAGTGGTAAATGTACCAAAAAACAAATTATTCTTAACCAGTAAATAAGAAAGAATCAAAATATTTATTTCCATAATAACTTTACGCTAAAAAAGTCTCCCTCTCCAGGATTAATGTCTTCCTCGGGATTACTGTTGAGCTTAAGGTGGTATGAAATGGCCCTTACATATCGTGGAACGTCATTGTTGTTTTTATACTCTTGATTATTAGTCACAATATTGAACACACTAAGTTGATTTGCAATGTATTTTCTGCGTAATGGTTGTTTTACATTTAAATGGCCTCCTAACACTTGAGTGATTATAGAGTTTCTGTATCGGTCTGTTGCTATTGTAGTTTTGAGTAAATCTCCAGATGTTAACATGGTGAGCACAACTAGTCACTGAAATTGAGAATGGAAACCTTCCACTACATTGTTCGTACGTTGTCGACCATTCAGTACAGTTCATATACGAGTACATTCCGTGTTCCAGGGGCGAATCTTGGCGGGACTGCTCGCCTTCTTCCTCTTGCAGCATGTCCGCTAATATTATGTGGCTTCAACTTAAGATGCAAATTCTAGAATTTATTCAGATTAAAACTCAATGACTTCTCCGTTGGACTTTATGTCAGCTTGTACTTTATTTATATTGAACTACTGTATATTCCTATAGAACCTTTTTTTTCGTTGGGCCACTACTTAACTGGACAATATGTTTATCTGGACCATATAAGTATTGGACCATTTCGTACTTTGGATCATATAAGTATTGGACCATTTCGAACTTTGGACTAATTCCTTTTGGGCTTTATAACTATCATGGACATTTTGTTATCTGGATAATTTCTGTTGGACCTTTTAGCTCATTGGACTATTTGCATTGGACCTTATCTATGTTAATGATTGAATCTTTTAAGATTGACATGTTCTTAGATATTTAAGCGCCAGCATCCGCTGTTATACAATGATAAGTACTTTTTCTTTAAATAGTTAAAAAAAATAGCCACCAGCGTGGTTCAGTCGGTTAAGGTTTTTGCCTGCCGGTCTGAAGTTGCGCTCAGGCGCGAGTTCGATCCTCGCTTGGTCTGATTACCTGGTTGGGTTTTTTCCGAGGATTTTCCCAACCGTAAGGTGAATGCCAGGTAATCTATGGCGAATCCTCGGCCTCATCTCGCTATCACCAATATCATCGACGGTAAATAACCTAATAGTTGATACAGCGTCGTTAAATAACCATCTAATAAAGTTTAAAACATTGTTTTGAGGTTATTATTTTATTTTTAGGTGAAATTTTAGTTTTTTATTATTACTTTGAAGTTATGAATCTTAATGTTCTCTTTTGAGTTGATATTTATGAGATACATGTTTTCTCATTTTGTTCTCACATTATAGTAAATTAAATTAATGTATTTATCTCGTAATAATATTTATTTTTAATTCCTGCGACTCAAATGATTCAGAGTAGTAATTACGGTACCTCTACTTTATTCATATTTATAAGCTAAAATTGCAATGAGAGGTACTCTTCGACACGTAAAAGGGCCTTCACATTATTTTACCAGTCACTAGAGCAGAAAATAAGTTGAGAAGAAAATCGACAGATGCATAGCTTCACTATGTTATAGTCGTATATTTTTACGTAGAACTACCTGTGTGTGTGTGCATGTGCGTGTGTGTGAACAAATGTCGACAGATGAATAGCTTTATTATATTTCATATCTTTACGTAAAACTACGTGTGAATGGCCAAGAAGAGAAACAGGAGAATACAAGGAGAACAAAGAGAATACAAGGACAACGGGAATACAAGTAGAACAAGGAGAATTTACAAAGAACAAGGGGAAATCAAGGATAACAGGGTAGACCAAGGAGAACATAAGCAGAACAAAGACAGGCATAAAAGGCGAAGATACACAAAGAGATCAAGAAAAATACATTAGAATAACAGGAACACAAGAACAAAGGGAAGACGGGGAGAAAAGAGGAAATACAAGAAGAAAAGTGGGGAAACTAGGAGAAGAAGAATATGAGAAGAAGGGAACACAAGGAGAACGAGGGAGTATATAAGGCGAACAAGGGGAAACAAGGAGATTCAAGAACAATGGAGGGGGTTGCATTTTCATGTAACGGTAAATTCCCAAGTTACTCCCCCCTTACCTAGTGACAAGAAAGACGTAGTTTTACGTCAAAAAGTTAGGTTGCGGTTTTCCCTTATTCTGTGGACAAAATTCTTTTCCATTTGCTACAGTAAAAATCAAGATGACCTAGAACGAGTCAGGATGAAACACAACAATGCGGTGCGGAGGGGGAGAGTCTTGTTCATGAAACCGAGAACGGGAGGAGTAGGCGCCACCACCATCCTCAAATCCATTTTATTATTAACCTCCCATCCCATCCCAAAGGTCTTTTTCTCTCCGGCCTCCCAGCTAACACTCTATATGCATTTCTGGATTCACCCGTCTGCTGTATGCTCTTCCCATTTCAAACGTTTGTATTTAATGTTCCTAATTATGTCAAGTGAAGAATACAATGCGTGCAGTTCTGCGTTGTGTAACTTCCCCCATTCTCCTATACTTTCATCCCTCTTAGCCCCAAATATTTTCCTAAGAAACTTATTCTCAAATACCCATAATCTCTGTTTCTCCCTCAAAGTGGGAGTCTAAGTTTCACAATCATACAGAACCGGTAATATAACTGTTTCATAAATTCTAACGTTAGCCTAAGATTTTTTGACAGCAGACTAGATGACAAAAGCTTCTCAACCGAATAATAACATGCAATTCCCATATATATTCTGCCTTTAATTTCCTCCCGAGTGTCATTTATATTTGTTACTGTAGCTCCAAGATATTTTGAATTTTTCCACCTCTTTGAAAGATAAATTTCCAATGTTTATATTTCCATTTCGTACTATATTCTAGTCACGAGACATAGTCATATCGTCGTTGTTCCTGCAATAACTCATGTGACATATTTATCGATTTTCAGATTTTGCTATATTGAATAACTTAAATAGTGGTACAGTAAATAATAAAATCTCCTATAGGTAATTATATTTCTTCGTTTCGAAAATTTAAGAATTCACAATCTCCTGTGTACCACTGCCATAGAATGAATAAATGTGTTTTTTTATATCTAATGAAAAATGTTATATTTTGTACGTAGGATTATTGCAGAAACAACGACGAATACTTTGTCTTTTCGGAATTTACATCCAAACCTATCGCTTTACTTGCTTCGAGTAAAATTTCCGTGTTTCAATCGTTTGTGAATTTTCTCCTAACATATTCACATCATCCACATAGACAAGAAGTCGATATAACCCGTTCAATTCCAAAACCTCTCTGTTATCTTGAACTTTCCTAATGGCATAATCTAGAGCAGCGGTCATCAGAATATTGTACTCTCGGGCTAGCGTCTCTAACTCGCGGACAAGACATAGCCCTAGCGTTTATTCGTAGCTGCTGGCGGGTATGCTGTCTCTCTATCCCTTGTGCACGACGGAGTATATTTCCTTATCCTCCATGCACTCTACCCATTTCAGCAAATGCTGACGACCACTGTTTTAGAGCAAAGTTAAAAAGCAAAAGTGACAATGCATCTCCTTGTTTAGCACACAATGAATTGGAAAAGCATCAGATAGGAACTGGCTTATATGGACTCTGCTGTTTGTTTCACTGAGACACATTTTAATTAATCGAAATTGTTTTTTGGGAATACCGACTTCTATAAGAATATTATACAAAACTTCTCTATTTGAGATATTATTACGAAACAAAATATCCTTCTTAGAATCTTAGACTGTTTAATAGTACACGAAAAACTATTTATATGTTGTACCAACAAAGACCTTCCTACATCATTGCCACATAAAAAAATTAAAATCCTTCTGAAGGAAGGAAATATTGTCCTTACCCAGAATATTCGTGGACCTCCAGAATGAGCTTCGGGAACCCCAGGAGTCCGTGGATCCCACTTGGAGAACCACTAAACTAAGGTATTACTGTTTAATAGCACACGAAGAACAATTTATAAGTTGTACCAACAAAGATCTTCCTACATCATTGTCACGTAAAAGAAAAATATAAATCCTTCTGAAGGAAGGAAATACTGGGTGTTCAGTTCAAAGTGTCTCATGGCTCGCTGTATGCCGTCATGTGGCTAGCCGATGAGCCTAGAGAATTCAATCTTCCTACACTTCCGCAGAGGTGTATAACCTAGGAGGCAGAGAAGTTGCCTAGCAAGTACGGCGTTCATTCTGAAGAGTACGTACCGATACGTACGGTAACGCCGGTAGTGGCAGGAATGTGAACTGTTTGGAAATACGTACTGTCGGGACATGGGGAGAGGGTTAAGACGATTACTTACGTATTTGTTGACATTAACTTCGACGGTCAACATGGACACGGAGCATTTGATTTGTGTTGTGGAATGTTACCGTACGCAACCGATGATAACAAATACCCTGCGTACGACTTGCCGGCGCAAAACACAGTTCGAAAGAGGTTATGGTAGCACACAGACCGTACAGACCGCCATCTGTTGCTACGACATTCAAGTTATACCGTACACGTTCTCAAGTTCAGATTGAAGAACGCCTTAAATAATAGGCAACTTCTCTAACATATAAGCTGAAACTCGCTTCAAATCGGTGACCCAACAACAGTGACGTCATGACACACTTTGAAATGAACACCCAGTATTGTTCTTACCCAGAATATTCGTGGACCTCCAGAATGAACTTCGGGAACCCCAGGAGTCCGTGGATCCCACTTGGAGAACCACTAAACTAAAGTATTACTGTTTAATAGCACACGAAGAACAATTTATAAGTTGTACCAACAAAGACCTTCCTCCATCATTGTCACGTAAGAGAAAAATATAAATCCTTCTAAAGGAAGGAAATATTGTTCTTACCCAGAATATTCGTGGACCTCCAGAATGAGCTTCGGGAACCCGGGGGTCCGTGAATCCCACTTGGAGAACCACTGAACTAAGGTATTACTGTTTAATAGCACACGAAGAACAATTTATAAGTTGTACCAACAAAGACCTTCTTACATCATTGTCACGTAAAAAAATATAAATCCTTCTGAAGGAAGGAAATATTGTTCTTACCCAGAATATTCGTGGACCCCCAGAATGAGCTTCGGGAACCCCGAGGGTCCGTGGTTCCCACTTGGCGAACCACTGAATTAAGGTATTACTGTTTAATAGCACACGAAGAACAATTTATAAGTTGTACCAACAAAGACCTTCCTACATCATTGCGACATAAAAAAATAAAAATCCTTCTGAAGGAAGGAAATATTGTCCTCACCCAGAATATTCGTGGACCCCCAGAATGAGCTTCGGGAACCCCAGGGGTCCGTGGATCCCACCTGGAGAACCACTGGATTAAGGTATTAAAACATAAGATAGAAATTGGGGGAACTGAATATACAATAGCACAATCTATCCTGCATGAATATGTGTATTGTTGGCTATTCAGCTATTCAGCACGGAGAAGTAAGACGAGGTCCATGAAACATGACATGAACTGTGGTCATCATTCAAACCAAGCATCGATGTAAAAATTTGTAGGCTGTAGCCGTTAGCAATTCTCCCTTACACGCAGTAGCTATATATGTCATCCACTAATCAAAGAGCAACAGATACGGATCTGATAGAGATGAAATGAAGCCAATCGGACTAATAGCAGCCCATGGATCACAACAGAATATTAGCGAGTTTATTGAACACACTAACGGTAACCTCGTTTGCTGCCACAGAACAGTGTGACTCTACTTGTAAAGAGCTTAGTGGCTGAAATAACAAAACCCAGTTATTGCAGAAATCGCATCCGATTAGCCCAGAGTCTTTCATAATATCTGAAGATAAAATAGTAATAGTTTTGTATTATAAAGTTCATAAACATAAGTGGTTTATAATAAGTATATATTTAATCCATTGTACCGATGCCAGTGTACCTACAAGGAATTTAGTTACACTTATTCGCCGACAGTGGCAGAGGGACAAGCGGTAAGCTCTTCGCCTCAAACGCCACCTAATATGCAACTGAGGTATTATTAAGACGCGACAGAAGGTAAATTTGGATCTGTGGCTCTAATTTTCGCTTGGAAGTCTTTATCGTTCCTGGAAAACTTCGACCAGGGCAAGCGGATTAAAATCCCTCCCGGAGGACTTGCGCTACGGATTTTTATGTCTTGAAAAATCCATCCACCGCAGCAATGTTTGAACCCTAACCGTTGGGTCTAGACGAGAGAACTAAGAGCTATTATTATCATAGGTCCCAGAAAAGAGCGGCCTGCCGGTCGGCCGCGCCCTGCGTGGTTTCAACCCAACGCATAACTATTTCTCCAGTGCTTCTCCATTATAACAGTACTAACAATAAATGTTCAATAATTTGGACTCACCATGCTCACATTCGTTGCTGAAAATGGCCCCATTTGCCGCCATACACAACTGACATGTATGTATGTATTTATTTACACTGCAAGTGGGCAAGCACCCGGTGGCAGTGGTATATACAATATTAACAATACACAGTTAAAATGATAAGCAATACACAATAAAATTTACAATACATAATAAAATTTACAACACATATACAATTTTATACACAATGAACAATTTTATACACAATGAACAATTTTATACACAATTACAATTTTATACACAATAAACAATTTTATACACATCTTCTGATAAACGAAGGAACAACATTCTGAAGTTCCACATTATTGATAGCTTAGATTTCTTTTCGTATATAGTCTTTCAGTTCATCTATAGAATGAGGAATTTTCCTATAAACCCTATCTTTTAGTGTTCCCCATTATAAATAAAAGTCACAGGGTGTTATATCTGGGCTTCGTGGAGGCCACAAATTATTACTGATTAGTCTCGTACCGAAAATATGCCTCAATGCCGTCATTGTCACGGCACTTGTATGAGCAGTGATGGAATCTTGTTGGGAATAAAGAGACAATCGTTCCGCATAAGAATACTACGTTTTATGCTTGATTTTCGATTTTTCACTGAGCCTGTTTCTTTAAATCTTTTAGCGAGTCGTCTAATTGTTTTGGCAGAAGGCACAGGTCTCTTTGGAAAATTTATTCGAAATTTTCGTCTTGTTTTCGCACACGATCTTCTGCCTTTTATGTACGTATTGTACAGTACCTGGTTGATTTATGGTGAAGTGAAAGAGAAAGCCTTGAGGAGCATAGGCCTAGTATCTAAGTTAGACAACTCCATTTTTTTTTTTGCGATTTCGACATATTCATTTTTTCTGATAGAATTTTGTGTGCTGAATGCGATTCTGGAACTGTTTAGTTAAAAAAACTGACAGAACAGAGCAAAAATAGCGCTTAATTGTGCGCTTAAGAATCAAAATGTAAACATCTCTTCTGTGGCTTGGTATCAAAATGGGACAATTCCTTCAGTAGCCAATGAGAAGCCCACATTCGTACCACCTTTTCCCATCACGTGTCGCGAATCCAACATGGCTGATTGTTTATATAATCGGTTTTTGGATGAATAGGTACTGTTCTATGTAAATTTGCTTTGAAACTGAGTTAGAAGAGACTTAGATTTAAAAGTAGACAATTTCACTTTAAATATGGCTTCGTTTGGTTTCAAAAATAGACAACTCTACTTTAAATATGGCTTCCTTTGATTTCAAAAACAGACAACTGCATGACTTAGTTTCAGAGATGGACAACTCCACTTTTTTAAATTTCGACCTGAATATTAATTTTAATCACATTTTGAGACTGAAAAAATATTTCTGTGACCCATGAGAATGTTTAAAAAAAAGTACTCATAACGGTGACATTTGTTTCCAAGGATCCCTAGTTTTCGCCTCTCCTGTAAAAAAAAAAAGCAAAAGTGGAGATGTCCAACTTTGATACCAAGCTCCTCACTTCACTCTAATTAATAAATAGTTATAATTCTAATTCTAATTCTAATATAAAAGATTCATTAATGAGTAAAAAATAGTCAGTATTTTATTATAATAATCATACTTTATACCTTAACATTTTATTATATATAGGCCTAATAGTAATAATAATAGTAATAATATACTACTACTACTACTACTACTACTACTACTACTACTACTACTACTACTACTACTACTACTAATAATAATAATAATAATAATAATAATAGTAATAATAATAAGAAGAAGAAGAAGAAGAAGAAGAAGAAGAAGAAACCAACATTAAGGCGAATGTCATATAATCCCATGGCGAAATCTCAGCTTCATCTCGCGAAACAGGCCTAATTCAACCGACGCTAAGTAACTAGTAATTGATATAGCGTTTTAAATAATTCATTTAAACAGAAGAGAAGGTCGAATAAGCCTAAATAGAATAGTAAAAGGTAAAGGTATCCCCGTAACATGCCATGAAGGCACTTGGGGGGCATGGAGGTAGAGACCCATGCTTTCCATAACCTCGGCATTAGAATGAGGTGGTGCGGTCGGCACCACGCTCTGACCGCCTTTTACCCCCGGGAAAGACCCGGTACTCAATTTTATAGGAGCCTGAGTGAACCTCGGTGTCGTTCTGAAAGTTTGGCAACGAGAAAAAATCCTGTCGCCACCTGGGATTGAACCCCGTAGCCAGCTGCTCTACCAACTGAGCTACCCAGCCGCCCTAAATAGAATAGTATGTTATATTCTCACATCAACCCTCTCATGCACGAATTAACTTAGTGATCACCCTCCACTTGCTACACTCATTTCACCTATCTCCATCACTGATGAAGATAAAAGGAAGATAAAAACGTCAATGTAACATAATCATATTTCTCCCTACGACTGCGAAAGCCAAGGGTCCATAAGAGACCTGGAACTTATTGAAACAGGCATATAAAGTGCCACCAATTAAAAAAAATATATGTTATGAAAATTGTTTACAATGTTACACCACAGTCTAGTATATACAGTCGCGAAGCTCAATACGTAGTAAATATGCAAACATTAGATAGTTGCTCACCACTAGGATCGCTAATATCGCCTCATTACAGGCAATGCAAAATAGTACCGTCACAGTCTATTGTTTCTAGCACCCTCAAAACTCAAGCTTCGTGACTGTATGTAGTAGACTGTGGGTACACTTTATTATATATGAGTTAATGTTTTGGAAACAAGCGTCCTAATTTTCACAAATGCAGTAACTTTACCGTCTAACATTGTAAACGAGTTCCATACAACAGCATTTTAACGGAATTAATACAAGGAAATTGGTAAATAAGATATCAAATTTTTACTCGGTTACTCTTAAAGAAAAGTCTGCAATATACTTATGGATTCGTTGTTTGGTTTGTTGAATTTAAAATATATGAAATATGAAAATCAATTAACCAGCAGATATTTTAAAAGTAGTTTTTAGTTGTAAACATATTACATTTCATTCGGCGGATAGTTTTATTTTATCGTACCTATCAGAACAATTTTATTTTTACGTTCGTAAGTTTTAACTAACGAATGTAAATGTTACTGTAAAATTTTTGAAAGCGTACACTGGCGTTCAAAGATACCTGATCCCTATCGATAGTGATCGATAATTTGTTCGTGTGACTGTGGCTTCTTTAGTTATTAGTTATTACTTTTATGAATAGATGGCGAAGATAACGATCAGTGTCGCCAATAGTACATAAATATACCCGTATTATAAACTTCAAAATTTCATCCCCCTCTAATGATTGTAAAAACACTAGATTTGCCGATAAACCGTTGATACTGTCAATTATGAGAATATAATTTATACCTAATCTACATAAACATTTTCCAAAATACTTTATTACGCGTCCCAATAATAGGGTCACCTATTGAGAACTAGAGGAACCATTTCAAAGTTTATTAATATTATATCTTTGGTTCTGGTTTATCCCGTGGTTAAGAAGTTCGCTTACACGATCAGAAAATTGGAGGTCAGTTATCTTTGAACGCCAATGTACACTGACATTCAAAGATATCTGACCCTAGTAATCGATAGTGATCGATAATTTGTTGATGTAAGTGTGACTTCTTTAGTTATTACTTCTGTGAATAGATGGGAAGATAATAGTCAATGTTGCAAATCGTACATAAATATACACGCATTATAGAATTAAGGGAACTTCGGCTCATTGCTTTTAACGCCAATGGTTTAAAAAGACAAATCTTCGAATTCCAACATTTCCTTCTGCAAAATAATATCGACATAGCTCTTATTAGTGAATCTCATTTACAATCGACAGACAGACTGAGCATTAGAAATTACGAAATAATCCGCACAGACAGGCCCTATGGAAGAGGTGGTGGGACAGCTGTTATCATCAAGAGTAATATAACGTACACTCCAGTCCAAATTCACGGCCTCACATCAGCAGAAATTACAGCAATAAAGATCCTATTGCACAACAATGAAGAAGTGATGGTAGCAGCTATGTACTTCCCTCCCAATAAAATTCTCACACCAAATGAAATGTCCATCATCACAAACACACACACAAAATTTATCATAGGGGGAGATTTAAATGCAAAACACAGAATATGGAACTCCAAAGTAATTAATCCAAAAGGAAGAGTTTTACAAAAACATGCCGATCAAGAAAATTATCACGTCATTGCTCCAAACTTACCTACTCATTATCCTTACAATGAAGAACAAACTCCAGACGTCCTTGACATATTCCTCCTAAAAACGTCGGTAATTCCTGGCAATGTTCAAACAATCAATGCCCTTGACTCTGACCATCTTCCGATTCTTGTCCATTTCACCTCTTCTGCTGTTATACGAACTTTTAAAACTTACAGAAAACCTTGTACAGACTGGTCACAATACAAAAATGATCTAAGTGAAGTTGTTCCAGGTAATCCAATATTAAACACTACACAAGTTATTGAGGAAGGGATAAAAATTCTCTCAGATACCTTGCTAGATTCTACAGCAAAGCTGCCCACTTTTCCGAAGAAGATATCAGTGACACAACTGACAATACAGAACTCATATTTCTCATACAAGCAAAGCATAGAGCACGAAAAAAATGGCAAGATACTGGTGATCCGCAGTCAAAAAGATGCTACAATAGGCTGAACAAAGCCGTCCGAAATAAAACTAAACTTCATAAAATTTCTCAATTTGAATCAGCAGTAAAGGAAATATCTGAAAACCCAGATAAGATGTGGACCTTACACAAAAGATTGTTAGGAAAAACAACAAAGACATCAAACACAAAATAAAAGAGGAGGCAGGACGAGTACATTATTCCCCAATAGACAAAGCAAACATTATTGCTCATTCCTTAGAAAACAGATTTAGACCGAATACCTCTCCAATCAATCAGACATTTATTGATAATACAGAACGTCAAGTTCAACAATATCTCAGCCATTCATCAACGAATACTATTACTCCTACATCACCATCAGAGTTAAAATCTATAATTGCGGAACTCAAACGTAAAAAATCTGCAGGACCTGATAAAGTGACAACAGAAATGCTTGTGTATATTCCAAAAAATGTTACTACATATCTTACAAAAATATACAACACTTGTCTAAAATTGCAGTATTTTCCTAAAGCCTGGAAACATGCTCACATAGTTACTTTTCCCAAACCAAGAAAAGATCCAATGATTCCAAATAATAGAAGACCGATTAGTCTACTGAACATTCAAGGAAAAATTCTAGAGAAAATTATTGCAAGAAGACTTCTACCAATTCTTCAAATTCCATCAAAAGTACATCACGAACAGTTCGGTTTCAAGAAACATCACTCAACAATTCATCAACTTAAAAGAATCACAACCCATATCACAAATAACTTTCAAGCCGGCCAACATACAATAGCTACATTTCTGGATATAGCATATGCTTTTGACACAGTTTGGCACTCGGGTCTTTTATTCGAATTAATTAAACTGTCAATAGATGATAGCCTTATTCACCTAATACATAGTTTCTTAACAGATAGAACTTTTCAAGTGAAAATGGATGGCACATTATCAATAATCAAGAATATCAAAGCCGGAGTTCCACAGGGTTCCGTCTTAGCACCGCATTTATATTCAGTTTATGTACATGATATTCCATTGATTACTGAATGCAATATGGGATTATACGTAGATGATACCACCTACTTCACCAGTGACATTTCAATCAACATCGCACAACGTACTATGCAAAAACAACTCAAAATATTGGAAATGTGGCTAAGAAACTGGAGAATAAAAGTCAATATAAGTAAAACTCAAGCCATCATTTTTACCAGAAAAAAGCCAAAAATACCAGATCACCTCAATCTCTTCTCCGAAGATATCTACTATAAACAATCTGTAAAATACCTCGGCGTCACACTTGATAAACAACTTCGATTTCATCACCATGTAGAAGCAGCTCGTAACAAAGCACTAACCAGATTCATTCATCTATATCCATTGTTGAAATCACCTTACATCAGAATTCCCCTGAAAAAAATCCTTTACACTTCTGTTATAAGATCTCAAATGACCTATGGCTGCGAAATCTGGAGCAATGCAAAATTCCAAATTATCAGACGTCTTCATGCTATGCAGAGAAAAGTATCCCTAACTATCACTGGTGCAGACTATAGAACCACCAATAAACAACTACAAGACATGCTTGAAATAGAATCATTCTATGACATTATAAAGAAATTTACAGAAAACTTTCATAAGGACTTGCTGTACCACCCCAATCCTCTGATAAGAGCCCTGGCAACAAGAGTATAAAGTAACAACTGCCGTCAAGATCGGTCACCTCAATTAAATATAAAATGTTCCTGCTTGTTAACCATCTCTGTTAAAGTAAAAGCCTTTTAAGGCTGACACTTATGTACCATACATGTTTCTGTTAATAATAAAAAAAAATTATAGAATTAAATTTTTCATACCACTCTACTGATTGTAAAACAACACTGGATTTTGCTGGAAACCGCTGATATTGTCAATTATGAGAATAATTTATGCTTAATCTACATAATCTTTTTTTGTCGGCCTGGGTAGCGTAGCCAGTATAGCGCTGGCCTTCTGTGTTCGACATTGCGGGTTCGATCCCGGCCCAGGTCAATGGCATTTAAGTGTGTTTAAATGCGACAGGCTTATATCAGTAGATTTACTGGTATACGAAAGAACTCCTGCGGTACAAAATTCCGGCACACCGACGACGCCGATATAACCTCTGCAGTTGCGAGCGTCGTTAAATAAACCATATTTTTTTTATTTACATAATCATTTTCCTTGACACTTTTTTAACTGTCCCACTAATGGTGCCACCTATTGAGAACTAGCGGAACTCCTTCAAAGTTTGTCAATTTTTTTTTTATATGGTGCTGACATTCCGTGGTTGGACAGTTCGCTTACGCGTTCATAAAATCGTAGGTCAGATATCTTTGATCTTTAGTGTATCGCCATTCACATACAGTATATAACATAAACATAACCTTAAAGACCCTTGATAACCATTAAAACATAACAACACGGTATCGTGAAGTTGCGGGCTTATTTCGTTGACATTTCGGTTTGTATGACTTCACACGAAGTGTACCTTCGGTAAACAAGAAAGCATACTGTAGATGTTGATATTATGATGATGTGATTGTGATTTTAAAGTAAGCATTAAGCAGTTTCTCATTGTTTTAAAATAAAAGTAATTAGTCTAAACCATTAATAGGACATTATATTTTTGTGTTGCAACGTTTATACTGTATATTGCATTGTCGTTTGAGATGTGGTGGCTTGCTGTTACGAAGGCAAGCATTTTTAGATTACCATTTATTAGATTTTTAGGTTATGTGAACCATTTGAACTTTTATAACATGATACGTAGGCCTATAGTGAATAAATTACCGGTAGTTATGTTTGTGGTATAATAATAATAATAATAATATAATAATAATAATAATAATAATAAATTATTATTATTATTATTATTATTATTATTATTATTATTATTGGCTGTAATTTACAAAATGGGACGAATGCGTATTGTGCCTAGTTGTACATCTAATTACCGCCCAAGTCGTTTGATTTTCCTTGTTATAAAGAAAGACTATAAAAGTGGATTCGTACTGTACGCCTTGCAGATTTTGAACCCAGTAAGTATGATTATGTCTGCATTTTATAAATCTTATGGAAATGGAAGTCAAAATTGGCATTGATTTATATGACAAATGTATACTAGGCTGTACTGTATGTGGTGTGAAGTTAGTGACTGGGAACTGGCCACCCTACCCCATTCTCTCCTGGCCTAGTTGCATCATGAGTGATGCCTTGTTGGTGTTATTTGTGAGGTTCAGACCTTCTTCGGGAAGTTGACTAAACAACAACTCAGACATAAAATAACATTTACGGCACAGTGATTCTCTCACGGCCACCATAAAACCCAGGTGAGTAGGCCTAATTCTTTTGATTTTGTATTATATTTGAAGTGGATATTTTGTTGTAAATTTTTGAAAGTGTTTATTTAAAGTTTAGGTATCTAGAGCACTTTACTTCATTTTGTCATATTGTGTAAAAAAAAAAAAACCAGTCGTATCGCTATACGAATTAACCTACCCGAGTTCGGGGCATAGCACTTCTGTTGTAACGTCACGGCTGCTGGTGGAAGGTCTGTAGTCTGTATAACTTTACGATGGCCGCGCGTCATTTCATTATATTAGGGCTATGCTGTCTAATTCATCGCTTCATGATTGTGTTATATTAATTTTGGGACTCATATCTATTAGACTTTTGTTACTTATTATGGTGACATCTCTCATAATATTAAATGCTTTTTCTTTTTGAATGAAAATTACACTGAGCATTTGCTATGATGTTGATGAACAAGTGTTCATATCTCGGAATATATTAATTAAAGGACCCATATTTTTTTTTACTCTTTCTTCTTGTTGTGTGTATGTGTACGTATTTATTCACACTGCAATGGGTATATACCCGGTGGCAGTGGTAACTAATTACACTCAATAATGACAATTAATAATGAACACAACTAATAAAAAAACAATAATTAATAATAATGATAAATAATAATAATAATAACAAGGCGCATCCTAAATTAAATGAAGTTTTGATGAATACTACCACCTATCAGAATATTGAATATTTTAATACCCTGTATATCTAAATAAAATACTTTCTTATTTGGAGCAAAATCATATTGTAACTAATAATACGTTATAAATGCGCTTCTGCCTTTTATTAATATGCCTGAATGTGCTGTTTGTAGTAATGTCTGCATGTAATTTATGGTATGTGGTGTGAAGCTCTGAAGTTTGTAGGCCTACAGTTTAATTTCTGCCTGGTTATTGAGTACCATACCACTGAGCCGCGGTAGACTTAACTTATAATTTGCGGAACAAGATTAAGGTGAGTAGCTATTGTGCATGCCACGTGCTGTTTTCCCGAACACACTCTTACTATCACAGTGTGTTTTGGCCCTCGTAACGGATTTATGTTGGTCTCATTCCAGGCTCGTAACAAGCCCGCGGACGGGGGTGGCCACGTGAATCAGAAGGGGCAAGCGGGCCAGAAGACGCCGGTCACCAGCCAAAAGAGTGGACAGACAAAGACTGCTCAGAAGCCAGCCCAGAAGCCACCAACTGCTCAGAAAGGACAGGTGAAGACCCAGCCCAAAGCAGCGTCCGTCAAGGGAGGCAAGAAGTCGAAGAAGGGGCAGAGACACCAGCAGCACGACCTCATCGTCACCATCAACTTGGTGAGTCCACAGTTCATACTTCGCCTCTATGAATTACTTTAGCAATTAGGAAGAATAGGATTTCGGAAATTTTACTAGTAATCCTCCAATGTAATAATATATGGACTACTCTAAGTTTAGACTTCATCAACTTAAAAAAGTGTACTCTTATACGTATTTGCATAAATATTTTTACGGTTCGGATTGGAGTCCCAGACACCCTGGGATTTTCATAGAAAAATCTATAGCAACTTTTAAGTTGGGCACATTCACACTTGGATTTTTCTCGGGATACTGCCGTTTCCTCCACGTTTGGCATCAATATTCCGTTCGATTTTATTCTACGATGATAGCTGTTCCCGATCGCAGTCTGGCGACGCAAGAAAGGGGCTGAAGGTATGCAGTGTATTCCGAATCTCACCGGACCGGTGGACATCAATGACGTCACCCCGCAACAGAATAGGAACAAAACTGCTGGAAGGTTCAATGGCTATCATGGCGTCTGTACAAGTTGTTACTGTGCTACGCCAGCAAGATTTTTGCGAAATTTCCATACTTTCATCTCGCTCAAAGAAAAGAGATCATAAACAATTTATTTCATGAACCAGTAGTAATAACTGGTCCGTTGACATGTTCGTTCATAAGCCATTAATATTTTGTTTTCACGCTGTGCACATTACAAACAACACAGCAAAACACACCGCCATGACACAACAGTGCACGATGTCATTCGTCTGCTAATTCCCGCCCTATACAAGAACCAATCAGATTCACTGATGGCGGCTGATGGAGACTGCAACCACCTCTGCAAGCTGATGGCATCGGTGCGACACCGGTGGAACATCAGTAACGTCATGTTGAAATTCGGAACACCGTGATGCCATCAGATTACTCAGCGCTGAGATTCGGAATACGCTCATAGGCCAGCGACGGGAAACAGCCTTTGCCTTAGTTGTTTTGTATGTAGGCACTTGTCCTGACTGCTCTGTTTAAAATATGAGTGCTGTTGTCACGCCAGAAGTCGTCTGAAGTACTTAGGAGGGGAAACAGTCGCGCATGCGCACCGCGCTGTTCACTGCAATATTCCTGTTTCACAAACATCTACTACACGTGTCTATGAGTCTTTGCGACTTTGTGAAAATAATAGTGGGGTTTTTATTGTAGTGTTTTATTGGTTTCAACAAGACAATTGTTTTCAGTATACCACAAATCTTTGTATTGCTTTAGTTATCCTTTGCTTTTCGTGTTAATAGTGTTGATAATAATATAGTTAGTAGAATTTATGTTATTGCATAATTTTATTTAGATTTATAGCAGTTTTTGTTTATTGTGAATATGTCGACAAAGAGGAAACAAGGATTGACAATCTATAGCGAAGGAAGGAATATTATTAGAAGTGCAAAATAATTCTGTGATGAAGAAAAAGAACAACAGTGCCTTTGCATTCCTCTTACGAAACCTACAGCAAAGGTAGAAAAGTACTCTAATCTATCCACAAGAACAATACAGCGTATAAGGAATGAAATGAAAGACTGCACAGAAGAAAGTGTGTTGTCGACACCTGAGGGAGAAAAAAAAAGCGGAAACATCCAGACTACCGAAACGCAAATGTAGATGATTTCCACGGGAGACTGAAAAAAAGATATAATTGAGAATTTTTATTTGCAAAAGAAAGAGGGCCACCGGCGTAGCTCAGGAGGTAGCGCGTTTGCCTGCTGATCTGCAGTTGCTCTCGGGAGTGAGTTCGATTCCCCTTGCGCTGACTACCTGGTTGGGTTTTTTCCGAGATTTTCCCAAGCGGAAGGCGAATGTCAGGTAATCTATGGCGAATCCTTGGTTTCATTTCGCCAAATACCATCTCGTCATCATCAATTCAATCGACACTGAAGAAGCTAGTAGTTACTACAGTGTCGTTAAATAACAAGTAAAAAAAATACCAAGCTGCAACATACTTCTACCCTTTTACAAGAGAAAATTGATTTGAAATGAAAGACAACAAACCCATTTATGCCCAAGACTTTTTTTGTTGAATATTTTCATAATTTTTCCACCGCCACATGAAATTGAAATGGAAGTTAATTATTGTGCTGCAGGCTCCTTTGATTCTTCTAGTATACACAGCAATTAAATAAAAGTTAATTTTGTAATTCATTCCTTTGCATTTTTTGCAGAAAAATAGCTAATGCAGACTGTTGCGAAAACGCAACACTAGGCAGATATGGGTTAAGACGAATACTGAAGAAAAAGATTTCAGGTGGAAGAAATGTGCAGCAAAAAAAAAAAAAAAATTGAGGAAAACACTGTAAATTAGAATACGTGAAGATATCTACAGCAAATAAGAAAGCTTAGGAAAGTGGAAAAATCGATTTTGTATCTGGACGAGATGCGGATAGAAATGCCTACCAATTTAACGTTCCCCAAGTGCTAGCACGATAAAAATGTTACGGGAGTTTTGACTACCATAAATGTGTCCAGAACACTCATTGTTGTCCATCAGGATGGGGGCGGTGGAGCTAGTGGCTTTGTTGAGAGATTCGAATTAATATACACGGCTGGAACATAAACAGACGATTATCATAAACAGATCATACTCCAGCAATTTTGAAAAATGTGATAATGACAGTCATAGCGACAACACCGAAGATGCGGAATCTTTTATGTCTGACTCCGTTCCCTTGTAGCCAAGTAAGTGGACTGAAGTTTTCAGGTCAGAATGTAGCGTAAAGTTCCCCCGTCCCGCCTACCTACTCCCCGCGCCAACTCGTAGCGCGAAGACAGTACCCCATCCCCCGGTATAGGCCAACGTATGTACGACTGGGGTTGCCTGCTAGAAACCAGAATACTCAGCGAAACTTTGTGTGGTAGGCTGGTGTGGATTGGGAATCCGCATAACTGAATATCAGTATAAAAGTTCTCTCACAAGGATAGCATTACATAGTACATAATTGGACACAGTTACGCAATAATACACCAACCGCCAAAAACCTGTTTTCGTGATACTGACTATTGAAATAAATCTGATTTTTATTAAACATTTTATGCAAGAAGTATTGTAACATTCATATAATTACAAACAATAGCACAAGTAATACTAAAAAAAAAAAAAGGCTAACCGATTTTTAACAACAGAGATGCAGTTGATTTAATGTTTCAAATCAAAATAAATAAATGAAATTTATACAATAAACGAATTTTGATGATGAATAGCAGAAAAATGCAGATATCGCATTCTTGATTTTTTCCGAGTTAAATAATCCGGTCAACAAGAGCTTTGTGAAATATCTCAGATTGTCGCTTGGTCTATTGTTGCGTAACTCCTTCAAATTATTGTCGTAATTTTGTACTTAAGTACATATTTATGTGTTTGCACATTTATGTACACATGTAATTGTTGACTTAATTATTTACTATCATGGGTACTTACTTATGTACTTACTTTCGTATTTACACACTTACGCCTATACCGGATGATACTGTGACTTTGTTATAAATTTAAAGGATGATAGGGATGATAAATATGAATAATTTTCACATAGAAACCCTTGTCCAGAAACTTTCCGTTTTGTAGTTACAAGCCTTGATGTGTTTAGTCAGTGTAGCGAGCTATCATCGAACTCTAGGCCACCTTTCTGTAGTTTGGTTAAAGATTCTCTGTTCGTGCAAGCATTGGTTAATTCTTATAAACATGGTATGGGTAATTGAAGGGTTCAGAACCACAGTAGGCCAAGCACCATTTACTAAAACCGTAGAAATCAAGGGTTGAAATGAAGTTATTACCATAATTCAATTCTTATCTTCGGATATGGGAGTTGCAGATCCAACAACTGCTACATATGATGTTTTAAAATCTAAACATCCATCTCCTTCTAGACCTTCCTCCTTCCCTGACCTTCCTGATCCTACAGCACCCAGCCTATCAGTCACCAGCGAAGACGTCTTGAAATCTCTACAGAGCTTTCCACAAGGTTCTGCGGCTGGTATCGATGGTTTACGACCTCAACACCTTAAGGATCTGGTTTCTGTACCTGCAGGTGATTCCGGTAAACGGCTTCTTTCTTCGTTAACCCACCTTTGCAATTTTCTGTTACATGGCGACTTAGATCCTGGGATTTGTCCTGTATTTTACGGAGCTTTCCTTATTGCGATCAATAAGAAGGATGGTGGCATCAGACCTATTGCCATTGGGAACACTTTTCGAAGATTGGTATTCAAAATAGCTTGTGTTAGTGTCAAAGAAGAAATTAGTGCATATTTTAGACCGAACCAATTTGGCTTCGGTTCACCTCAGGGCTATGAAAGCATTATTCACTCATTGCGCTCATTCATTTCTGCCAATTCTCACTCTGATAAAATCGTTCTTAAGTTAGATTTCAGAAATGCCTTCAATTGTATTGAAAGAGATACCATGTTGCAAGCTGTCAAACTTAAAATTCCACAACTTTTCCCCTATTTCTGGCAATCATACAGACACCTTTCTACTTTATATTTTGGCTCTGATACAATTATGTATCAATCAGGTTGCCAACAAAGGGATCCGGCTGGCCCTTTACTTTTTAGTGTAACAATTCATCCCCTTATTAAAGAACTTATTAGTGAACTCAACCTTTTTTACTTAGATGATGGTTGCTTAAGTGGAGCCCCTTCAGATGTTTTGCAAGATCTTAATAAAATCATTCAATTCGGTTCAACTATAGGGTTAGAACTTAATCCTGATAAATGTGAAATTTATTTTTGTTCTAAGTTTAATCAAACTGTTTTCTCTTATTTTCACAAACTTGCTCCGGGTATTTTACTAATGTCAAAATCCACTTGAACGATTCTTGGATCTCCCGTCTTTTTGGAAGCTGCCGATCACATCGCTGAAGAAAAACTAATTTCTTTGCAATATTTCATCGATCGTTTAAAACTAATACATCCTCATATTTCTTATTATCTCCTTAAAAATTGTTTTCTAATCCCTAAGATGACTTACTTTATGCGTACTACTCCTTTGTGGCTTCTTCCAACTTTCCTACATAAAGTTGATTCTTTTTCGATCCAGTTTGGAAGTGATCCTCCATATAAGTTTTACCGATACTAGTTGGACTCAAGCCCAATTAAATTTGGTGGTGTGGGCATTCGGAAACTTTCTGACGTTTGTATACCTGCTTTTCTTTCTTCTGCCTTTGGAGTTTTCCGTTGCATCAAATCGCTCTTTCCTTTATACAGTGATGCAGCTGAAATCTGCCATGTGCGCGATGCTCTGACAAGTTGGTATACTTCCTCACAAACCACTCATCCTCCTCCCCATCCTGAATTTCAAAAACAATGGGACGTTATCTTTTCCCAAAAAATTTTAGATACACTCCTTTCTTCTTTCACATCCGAACAAGACATTGCACATCTCCTAGCTCTTCAAGAGAGTGAGTCTGGAGCTTGGTTACACGCATTACCTTCTCCTCACATCGGCACCCTAATAGATAGTACATCCACAGTCTAATAGATACAGTCACGCAACTCATACGTATAAAATATGCCAACATTTGACAGCTGGCGCGACAGTAGCCCTCTAGCGGCAGGCAAGTTAAAAGTGTGCACACGACATATAACACATCAGAAAACGGGTTTTGCGTAATTTATTTTATATTTTTATGCTATACAATAAGTGTATATGGTTCTTATTAATTCTACTTTAGAATCCTGGAAGAATTTCACACGCAGTTAATGTACAAGTTTCAGAAGCTGGGAATAAACGTAATTCTTTCTGCTCCTTACAACTGAATCATGGCCCTGATCACGTATCATGGTTTGAAATAATATAATTGTTCGTGCGTGGTCGGTTAATTCAATTCATTCCTAAATATATTTATGAATCATTGGAACTTTGTATTTCCTGTGAGAAAAGTAAAAATTAGTAGCTTCAAAATTGTAGGGCGTATCTCGTAGGGTACATCGCGTGGTGAACTCCTCTCCCCATTTCCTGAGAAATTAACGATTTTGCATACCGCAAATTGGGGTAAACTCGGCCGCTGAGGTAAACTTTAAAATAAAAAAGGGGAAGATTTAAACATTAATATTAAGTTCATTAATTTTCTATTTCTTAAGAACCGGTATTTTCTTTATTATTTTGAGTCACAAATAGTGCTGATGTTATGGTTTAAATTTTTATAGCAAGTTTACCGCATTTTACATTACATTTCCAGTTTTCACACATAATGCCTAATTTTAACTTATCCTACCTATATAATACGTAATTTACATGCACTTACTGTTAATATGACGTAGGTGAGAACAAATAAATGAACACACAATTTTGTTGAAAAAATTGTAACTTCAATTAACTCAGAAAATGTAGGCCTAATTTTATTTTCAGAGCAGAAGTGGTGTAAGTCAAAAATGGGTAATGAGGGTTAAAGTAAACATTCTGTAAAATACAGCGCAAAGTGGCAGTTAATATTGAATGTATTTAAACTATTAATAGTCAGTGAATAGCACGAACGGCTCAAATAATCACTGGGAATGTAAAATCAACACCAATAACAGTCATGCAAATTATTACAGAAAAGAATCCTTTTTATATAAAATTTAAAAAAGGTTCTTTTATTTCTTGAGAACTTAATACGTCTGCCACATGAATCTGCACCAACAGATCAGAAATTTATCGACATAGTCTGAATTTATTCAAGAATTGAATATTTTGCAAAAGGATTACTATACTCCATGAATTCTTGCAAAATTAACACCATGATACCTACTTGCATGCAATATAACATTCAACTTTTGAAAAATATAAAGGAAAAAACACGAATACAAAAATTATGGAATTACTTGCATTAAAAACTGTAGATACATTATCCAAAATCGGAATGGTTACACATTTACACATATGATCTCTGCAAAAAGCATTATATACTGTAACAGGTATTAACTTTGTTTTTATTTAAACTTTCTTTCCTGACATACAAATAGGTAACTGATAAGTAATAAATGTTTTATAAAACACAATACGTAGGCTACCTACAACGTGGATTATTGGTTATGACTGAGTTGTGATTTTCTCTTGGTCTTTAGGGAATCTGAAGAACGACAAATTCGGGATTTAAACTTGTTTTTACTGCAATTTTCGTCATTGCACACATTGCCTTTATTCCGACGCATGATTAAAACGTTATTATAACACCTCGCATCCCTTTAAAGCACGTGCTGGCTGTATCAACCCTATGAGCAGTGCCTTGCCTGCCGCTTGGGCGCTAGTGCCGCGAATGTTGGCAAAAAAAGTGTTGAAGTTGCGTGACTGTATCTATTAGACTGTGGTACATTTTTTAAAATCGCAATAGCTTTACGCCTTGGTTGTAAACTCTGCCAGCCACACCAATGTATTTGCGGGGGAATTGCTGATATTTACGGTCATCATGCACTCAGCTGTGCGAGGAGCAAGGGTCGCATTCCCAGGCATACATCACTCAATGATATCATTAAAAGATCTCTGACTTCTTGTGGCATCCCGTCTCTTTTGGAACCACCAGGTATTAGTCGCGCAGATGGTAAACGACTCGATGGTCTGACCTTAATTCCATGGTCTAGAGGAAAATCTTTAATTTGGGACTCCACTTGCGTTGACACTCTAGCTCCATTTCACTTACCGAATACCTCCAGACGCGCAGCATCTGCTGCTGAATTAGCCGTGAAGAAGAAAGTCAATAAATATGCTCATCTTTTAGACAACTTTATCTTTGTCCCATTTGCTGTGGAGACCTTCGGTCCTTGGAGTCATGACGATAAAGTTTTGGTATCTCAAATAGGCCAAATTTTGATCTCCATTACTGGTGATCGCCGTTGCACTACTTATTTACGTCAACGCTTAAGTATTGCTATTCAACGCGGAAATGCAATGAGCGTTTTG
This sequence comes from Periplaneta americana, assembly GCF_040183065.1. Classification (NCBI taxonomy): domain Eukaryota; kingdom Metazoa; phylum Arthropoda; class Insecta; order Blattodea; family Blattidae; genus Periplaneta; species Periplaneta americana. The sequence continues at coordinate 95,235,798 of NC_091117.1, forward strand.
GGTACTCTTCCAGAGTCCAGCCCTTTGGACGAACTTTTTCTCCTGTAAAGTTTTTTATCTCTATGTAAATGTTTATATTTAGTTTTTATATATGTGTAATTGTAACGGTGAAAATATTGTTAATCAAATAATTTTTTATTTATTTATTTTTCATAAGTGTATATTATTTTTGGGAGTGTTTTTTGTAAGTAATTTTATGAGGTTGTTATTGATATGCTGATAAATTATTTGTACGAGTACCTATATTATATTTGTATTCTATAATTTTGAAATATATATAATTTGTCCTACTTTTCACGTGCGATATTGTTCTTCTCTAGTGTCAATATTATATTATATAATTCCATTGCCCCTGTAATTTTAATGGAAACATGTAGCAAGTAATATAAAGTATAGGTACACATTAAAACTTAATTATATGTCAATCTTCATTAAACTATGGCATTTACTTAATTTTAACCCTCGCTTTCTTCGTTTTTCATAAATGGCGCTTGGCCCACTATGGCTCTGAACCCATATTGACATCGTAAGTGACTTTTTACTGACTATTACACTTTTACTACATCATACTACTTTTGACCAATAAAACGGTACGAAAGGACAATCATGGCTGCTTATCGCACAATTTTATCCCGTCCCTAGCATTTGTTTAATTTTTTCGCGTCCCTAGCATTTGTTTAATTTTATCGCGTCCCTAGCATTTGTTGAATCTTATCGTGTCCCTAACATTTGTTTCTTTGTTTGCCAACATTTCAAACTGCGCTGGTCTGGACGTCAAAAAAAAGTACAGAAAATTACAAACCACTCCAGTCGATGCATAGCAGTTTCAAATATGACTCGCATTGGCATTCAAGAACAAGAATTAATAAAGATCATTGGTCATACCCATGCATCTTCCCTGAAATCATATCTATACTAATAATAAATCTGTAAGCGAAATTTTTCTGGTAATTTTCGCTTTTCCAGAAATAATTGGTGTTGACATATATAATTAATCATCCTGAAACCGAAAATCGCTTTTTTTTTATTTTTGTTTGTATGTCTCTTTTTCTGTCTGGATGTTTGTTACCTTTTCACGCGATAATGGCTGAACGGATTTCGATGAAAATTGGAACATAAATTAAGTTCATTGTAACTTAGATTTTAGGCTAGATGGCATTCAAAATACTATATATAAAAGGGGGGTTATAAGGGGCCTGAATTAAATAAACCGAAATATCTCGCTTATTATTGATTTTTGTGAAAAATGTTACATAACAAAAGTCTCTTTAAAAATTATTTCCGATAAGTTTTATTCCAGGAAAAATTTTGATAGGACTGATATTTAAGGATATACAAGAGTTTTAAAATAACAATAGAATACATTTCTACCACCGCCTCAGATTATAGAGTCGTTGTTCCGTAAATTCTATGTGCAAAATATTAAATTTTTTAGTAGGAAGAAAAACAAATTTATTCATTCTATGGCAGTAGTGCATAGGAGATCGTGAATTCTTACATTTTCGAAAGAAAGAAACATAATTAAGTTATGTATAGTAGATTGTATTATTTGCTGCATCACTATTTAAGTTATTTAATAGAGAAAAAATCTTAAAATCGATATGTGACATAGGAGTTATTGCAGGAACGATCACGATGGCTACAGTGAAATCAAAACAAATGACTCCGTCTATTTAAGGCGGCCTTGACGTTTATCAATATTAATATACAGAGAATATTTTGTGTGTTTGTATGAAGTAATCTCAGAAGCTAATTAACCTTCACTATTTGAAATTTGTAGTTTTTCTAGATGGACGTAATACTACAAATGAGGACTGAGCTAAGATGAAAAGAAATCTGTACGCACAGGAAACTTGATATACTGTCGAAATATTGTATAACTTTATTATTGCAACTTTATTTGGTCCACATAAAATACTCTAATTTTATACACTCATTTTACCATAGAGATCACTGGAGCTGAGTTATTTTAAAAGGTGTCATGAAATAGCGTTCCTGCGCTCATAATTTACCATATTTGTTTCCTGGGTTTCTTAAAATAATATTTATGTAGGGTACCTCATTTTTTATTTGCATAAACAATGACAAACAACCGAGCGAGTTGGCTCAGGCGGTAGCATTTGAGACACGCATTCGAGGGTCCCGGGTTCAAACCCCGTGGCCGACCAATCTGACTGGGGTTTTTCATGATTTCCCTTAGTCATAAAGGTAAATGCAGAATTGGAAAGATACATGCCATTATTCATCACCGCCTCAATTACCAATACCAAAATCATTAATCAAAGTCTATCAGTTACATGAACACAAGCCATCTCAACACACAATAGAAACAGGAACTCAACAAGAGTAAAAACGGCCTGCTGATATACCCACACATTCTAAACACGCAATATGACCACAGATGTTAAGGCGTGAATAAAATAAACTTAAAAAAAAAGATGCACAGTAAGGTTAACATAAAAATGATCTTCGTCCACAATCAACTCTATTAATTTGGAGTGATTTATTAAGGATGCATTCAAGACTAATTTAGAAAATTGTTAAACGAATTATTTTTGCACCAAATGAGTGGTCTCTGGACCAAAATGATAGCGTTTTAATTAGTTAAATGGAATTTAAATTAAGTAGCATATTAAACGATTTATTCTTCTATCAAACACGAATGTTCCCTGGACCCAATGTTCTATTTCAATTAAGTAATTACTTTATATTCATTTCTAATAAGTGCAGCGGAGCGCACGGGTACAGCTAGTTTACAAATAAATGAAGAGCATCATTCGGAAATCCTGAATAAGTTGAATACACCATGTAGGCCTATATCAACGAGTTCCACTTCTTTTACGCACACGTCCAATATAACATCAACTGAACCACCAACCACTAAAACATTCAAATTTGAAAATTGTACTTTCAATAATTATTCCTTTTAAAATTATTCACGTTTATTTTTTATGTCATCGTCGTTAACTAAAACTTTTCTAACACTTGTATATATTATTTAGGTTATGTTATAGCTTCTGCTATATGACATTATGGATAGTCACGTATCAGAGATTGTTTAATATTAAGATTTATTGAAAATCATCTGTCAAGTGACGTTAATTACTGGGATTCGAATAATTGAAGTGGAATGCAACTGTTTTAATAAAAATGAAACTGGATCAACAAAGCTTTCTTGACTAGTAACACTGCCATCGTGATCTAGATCGAGAAGGCATTGCTAGTAATCGTCTACAGAGTTCAATGAAGATTCCATAGTTGGCACAACTGATGGCAAGATAACAGCTAACTTCGAGCATTAAAGTATATTTTATGTTCGAAAACAGCTAATCATAACACACTACTGCCATCTAGCATGCATCTAGCTTAATATTTGTAATGTTGAGATGGTACAATAATACATTTGAAGACAGATGTATTTTCGTAAGTCAATTAATATTTTATTGTATTGGAGTACTTCGTTACTTCTAATCTTTATATACTTTCCTCTAATCGTGTAATAGTCAATTAAATCCCAAACGTGTTTTGATTTTCTCTAGATGAATAAAAACCTCTAGTGAGATTACTGTTGATAAAACCTTGAGATAGTTTGTAAAATTGAAATTCTTTTTAAATTATCATGTTTGAATGAAACATAAATGATTTAAATCTAAAAATTATTATATCAAATTATATATTTTAGCGCAAACTTAAAGTGAACACTTGGAAAACTCTATATTCTGACTTTGCACATATGCTTTAGTATTCTGAGTAATTACGACAAGGTTTCTTATTTCCTATCACCACTTGGAATATAATCGCCGTGTTCAACGTCTTCTCTCCGAAATTTCTATTTGCAGGATTGTGCAACATTCTTATATCTGGGAACAAAAAATGAATGAAAATGATTGTTAGATGATGTATGTACCTACATGGCACTTTTCATTTCGTATGACTGATCAGAGAAACGTGTTAGTTTCTTCACTGTAACCACGGAGGGAGCAGACGGAAGTACTTCAGCTTTATGAGTTCTGACTAAACTTCCCGAGTGGATTATGTAGGGTTACTTTCAATCAAAAGTACCAACCCAAGTAGTTGCTTAACGGTCACCAGATATACCCAGATTAATTCCGTATACATTTGGGACTCGCCAAGTAGGAGTTCCCGATTGGTGTCGGTACTTGGTTGGAGGGTTCATAGAGGAGAGAGTAATATCAGGCTGGTCATCTCTATTCGGTTTATCTAAGCTCGCACGCCACACTGCACCATATATTGATGAGAAAATGGCATCAAAAGGACATAATTGAAGCTAGACTTCGCGGAATGAAAAAAAACCTGAATTTTGGCGCTAAACTATTTATTTAGTTGGTTATTTAACGACGCTGTATCAACTATGAGGTTATTTAGCGTCGATGATATTGGTGATAACGAGCTGGCATTTGGCGAGATGAGGCCGAGGATTCGCCATAGATTACCTGGCATTCACCTTACGGTTGGGGAAAACCTCGGAAAAACCCAACCAGGTAATCAGCCCAAGCGGGGATCGAACCTGCGTCCAAGCGCAACTTCAGACCAGCAGGTAAGCACCTTAACCGACTGAGCCACGCCGGTGACTTTTATTTATTTATTCATTCATTTATTTATTTATTTATTTATTTATTTATTTATTTATTTATTCATTCATTCATTCTTTCATTTATTTATTTATTTATTTATTTATTTATTTATTTATTTATTTATTTATTTATTTATTTATTTAATCTGGCGAAGTTAAGGCCATCAGGCTTTCTCTACTACACCACCAGAAGACAAATAAGCATATACAAAAAAAAAACAAAGGCAGAGAAAAGAAGCAAATAAGAAATCAAAATAAAATTATTACAAATACAGAAAGCACAAGTGCAAAAATGCAAAAAGAGGGGAATTATATATATATATATATATATATATATATATATATATAAGTAGAAAGGTAAAATCACAATGGGCGCAAAAAGTACTACTGATGCAATATATTGACTGCCTAATATATTAGTGATTAAATGCCAGAGCACACCGGACGTTATACTATATAGCGCTATGATTTTGTGCGATATTATAGCTAGCGATAAGATATGAACATGCGCACACAAGATGCTATAATAATGGTTCATCAGAGACATTTTCTTCAAGATGGCCAAGAGGATGGAACCAGAGGGATTGTTATTATTTGCATTGGCTTTAAAAGAGAAGCGGAACAACTGGATTCATGAAATTAATAATTGTAGGGAGAAACTCTGGGAATTTTATCATTTATGTCACGACCTAGAAAATGATGAGGAAATGTTTCAACAATACTTTCTTTTAACAAAATAATTTCCCCATTTCTGTTTATTTCTTTAGTGCTTCAGATTTCTATTCATACACTGTCCCTAAGTTCGTCTATAGTCAGTACGCTTACCGTATTGAAATTTTCTTGAAAACGGGAATTCAAAACGATCTGAGTCTCAAGTTCTATAACCTAAAAAGTGAGGTTGGATCGTATTCAATATGGATTGAGTTGCATGAAAACTGGTATCGTATTCAAAACGGTTTCCAACCGTAATTTCAATTACAGATCCAAAGGAAGAAATTGGTGGAATGTAGGTAATAAACAGGCAGAGCATTTTCGTTCTCAAACAACAGCGGATCCAGTAGTTTCTTCTGGTAGCTACATCTATTACGTCACGTGGATGCGTAATCAAGGTCGAATTGCAAGCAGGTACGCCTGGGGTCATTAAATAATAATGATGTAATGTATTATAAAAATTCCCTGTAACGTCATATGACGTAGAAATAATATTCTCTTAGTTTAAGCAAATTTTATGTGACGTTCGTAAAAGATTTGCATTTCATAACCTCACAATATATGTTTCCGTTCAGTGCAACGGGATAGGTTTTGATAAACGAATTATTTGTATATATTGTGTAAAATATAAATATTAATAATTTATATATTGTTTTTTATTGTTATTATTATTTTGTCCCTGTAACGTCATGTGACGTAGGAAGAACATTTTCTTAGCTTAAACAAATTTTTACTGACAGTTACAGTAAAAGATATGAAGTTCATAAACTCAGAATATATATGTTTACTATTATGTTCTATAATATATATTGTGTACTATTATATAAAATATATCATATACATTAACTGTAAATATTTTACATATAAAATATGCAATTAATTCATGTAACGAAATCAACTCCGTTACAGTGAACAAAAACATATATTCTGAGGTTATGAAATGCAAATCTTTTACGAAGATCACATAAAATTTCTTTAAACTAAGAGAATGTTCTTTCTACATCATATGACGTTACAGGAACATATTTATAATACATTACATCATTATTATTTAATGACCCCATGCGTACCTGCTTGCAATTCGACCTTGCTTACGCATCCACGTGACGTAATAGATGCAGCTACCAGAAGAATCTTCTCGATCCGCTGTACGTTTGGGAACGAAAATGCGCTGCCTGGTAATAAGTTTTGTACAACAGTTTATATTGCTCTTGCTTGTGTTAGTATATCAGCACTGTATATCTATCATTTATCCATAATGATTTAATAATACTTACTTATCTATCCTTATTTCACTATGGTAACGGTATTCAATACTGCACTGTGTGCAGTAATCAATCAGTGCGGTAACAACTATCAGTATTCTGAAGAAAAAAAATTGCACATTAATATATAACTAATTTTAGATTTCTTTCTTCTATATTCCTCTTCTTTTAATTTTAGGAAAGCAATTAAATTAGGGTGTTTATTAATACTGACCTTTACATGAGCGTCACACTCTGCAACATGGAATAATACGCCCACAGAAACGAGAGTTTATAAGATTTAGATAAATACGAACTGTGTGCTCATTTTCCTCAAACAAGGAAGCCGTTTCACCTCCTATATTAAATTTTTCATCTTGAAAGTAATGCAAACATGACGCTAAATTGTTTCCTAAACCTCTGTTCTGGACTTCGTGGTCGCATTCGCCTTCTGCGCATTCATCAACCTACGCCGTACAGTCATGTCAACTGATGCCCATAGGAGCAAGCGCGCGCTTTGGAGCTCAGGAGAGTCTGAGCGCTTTACAGCGGAGAGGAAAGAGACAGACGAAAGAGGTAGTATATGCCGCTTGGCCGAGCTATTTACAGGGATGGCCAGCACTGGTTCAATGGATAAAGAGAAGAGAACATATCAAAACTGTAGCCATGTTAATTTTTAGATTTGTCTGAGAAGTATAAGTGCATTATAAGACTGTAAGATTTAATTTTAATATTCATTTTTCACAAGTTTGCTTTTTTATCCGAAAGAAATATTTTCTCAACTTTCTTACAGAAAAGTGAAATTTTCAGATAAGTTTATTTAGTAGCCTTAAAGGTACTGAAACAATGTTTTCCTAAATCTAATATATCGTAAATACGTAATTTTGAAGATAGTGTATTGAAAATTCTGAAAATATTCACATGCAAAATGTTTTTAAGGAAATGAATTAACAAAGCAACTACTGTTACATCATAAACAAAAGATATGTACCCATGTGTTGGTAAAATTTCAGCTCTATAACTTCAGCAGTATTCGAGAAAATAATTTAATATTCTGATGATTGGAAGTTTCGCACCAATATCACTTTAAAACCATAATGCGATAAGAGGTTTGTTATGTAATATTAGTTACAGTTAAAACATATACCTAGATAACTTTGTTTTGTACTATAATGTTGTTTTGATTAGTTTATTAATTACGTTTATAAGACTAAAGATACCACCAATATCAATTCCAACTTATTGTGTCATACTCAATCTCTATTATTTTGGGATATAACTTTCTTTATGAATAACGTGTTTCATTCACTTAGTACAGTATAGTTGTACTGTTATGAAATTTATGTGAATATTCCTTCTTAACTCTTTATTATGTAATTAACGTTTGAAACACAACTGCAATATTAAGAAACTGGTGTTAGTATTTTTGTTTTACAGACAATATCTTTAATATCAAACAGAAAGAAGCCATATAAAAATGACATAAAATTTCACGTTCCGTTTGAAGTTTGTACACCACTGTTTTCTTAATTCAACAGGCTTCTTATGCATATACATAAACCTTCCTCGTTCCATACCTAACGCTTGATGCCCGCGCAAGACATCAAGGTCAGAAAAATACGCTTGCTTTGATATCACTGATCTACGCTATGTTTTGTAAAAATAGCTAGGAGTCAAATGCGCGCTATATAGCAGAGTTTTACAGCTTAAGGGGGCTATAGTTTTCTTTAGGTGTGCGGGTTAACATATAATCACATGCTGCATTAATGTTAGCTATATATCTTTATAGTATAGCTGCATAATATAGCGTCCGGTGTGCGCTGGCCGTAAGGAAAATGACTAAATATCTAGAAATGAGTAACTGACTGTGCAAATATCAAGTAAAACAAAACAGTAACAAATTCGAAACATTTATAATAAGTCAGAATACTCAGTTCACTGCATTGCACTGTTAAATTCCGACGATTTGTGATGTCACTGAGTAGGGTATTCCACAAGTGCGATAGCGAGTTTGTGTATGATGATGAATACGATGATGTATACTGCATGTTGGTATGGTTAGTATACGGCTATTTTGCGTGCGTGTGTAGAGATTGTAATACGATGATAGGTAACTGAAACGGGAGGTAAGGTAGTAGGTTTAGAGGTGTGAAGGACTTGGAAAAGGAGAACAAGGGAATGAAAATTTCTACGTTCATTAAATCGTAGCCAGTTTAGAGTTTGGAAGGATAGGATAATGTCAGCGCGACGGACATCGCAGATGAAGCGAACACAAGAATTTTTTTATGAACTCGTTGTAATCTTTGTGACTGGTTGACATTCAGGTCAGTCAGTAGAAAATCACAATAATCAAATTACAGCAAAGACGGGAAATTTTGCTTAATAAATTAAATTTCTAAGTATAAATATATTTTAGACATAATTTATATTGCTAGTAGTACGAATATTTCATGTTTATCATGCTACAGGTAAAATAAATTTTAATAATTTGAATTTTGTCCAAAAGAATAATTTATAGTTTTAATTGAAAGACGAGTACTTCACCCTACACAAAACAATTTACAGATCAAAGGCAATGAAAAAAGTCTACAAGGTAATGGAAAACCGATATATTAACTTTGACTGCTGGTTCCTGTCAGTTTACAAATTGCTACAAAATGCAATTACAAAACCCGAACGCTATATAAAAATCTAATTTATCCCTAATGTAACTAGCATACATGTGGATAATCAGTCTGTCAAACCTCAATTTAATGCTTTCATTTGTCAATTTCAAATAGCATAAAATCGATGAAAGCATTTACAGATAAGGAAATTAAACATTTGTAGCATGAAAAATAGGACTTTTTCACGTCTTGTTAATAGAAGTTACAATGTTTATTTGCAATAGGAATTCTAGAAACTAAGAATATATAACAGCATTACAGTTGTGACGGATGTTACATTTTTAATATTTTCAAGCTCTATATATTGAAAATGAAATAACTTTTGTCAACTTTTATGATTGGAATCAATTTAGAAGATCAGTATCACTTTACAGAAAAAATGTATTGTGAATAAAATGTATTATTATTGCATAAAATAAAGAAAATGTTCCGTCACGGATGTTACAAGATTTGTGAACTCATTTTACACTATATTAACAAAAAGTGTAAAACCCAGGTCTCTGCCTCAAGCAAAAAGAAATTCATTGTCATAGTGTCCATGTGAAAACTACATAAATCTCATGGCATCCAATTAGTTCACAAAAACATAATGGGTAAATATTTTATAGCTGTTTCTTTCATATCTTTTTGTCACGGATGTTAGACGTGGTGCTCTTAAAGAGTTTTTCCAATGACCTGTAAATGAACTATGCAGACTTCCCTATTGAAGATTACTTCCAAGGACGAAAAATTAATACTTGTTTCATATTAAAGATAAACACTAATTATTATAATTATTATATTGAAAATACAATAGTCCTATGTGAATATTCAAAATTCAACTGTGAGATTAGTACATTTGCAATACAGTACAATACTTACTTCGAAGGATCTTGGTTTATGATCTTCTCAGATGTACAGTAAGCAGTTTCATTTCATTATCTACATACAGAACGGAAATTAAATAGGCTTGCAGATTTTCAGAGCGTATAGCTCATGTTGTATGCAACAAAATCTATAATATCATATTGGTGGAAAGTTAATATATTAAAAAAAAGTTTCTTTTTTTCTCAAATGTTTAACAACCTCTTTTTGGGTAACTATTGCGAATAGGGTCGTGATTTTTGTCCATATCGATAGGAAAACTAATAAAAAATAATTTATCCCTCTGGCGTATTTCAATAGTGTGAACGGTTTTCGTGTAAATTTAATTTTAAAAACCTCTAATTCGAAGCGACTGCATGATGCAACACAGCGACAGAGAACAGCTCATCTAGCGAGGCATACCGAGTTTGTTGACGTCTTACTTCTGTATCATAAGAAGAGTGTGTTAGCGGCGATGTTGCCGGACTGCTGAAACTTCAAACTTAATTTACTAATTAACCGTGCATTTAATCACAAAACGTAATATAGGTTTTCTATTCATTTGAGTGTACCCTATCGTCCCTTTTAATCTGCTAAGTTATTTCACTTCCACCCTGTATAATTAAAACAGTCCTTCCACAGCAGTTTAAATATTTCCATTGCAATATTGAATTTATTGGTAGATACATTTTAAGGCTTAACTGCGGGTTGGAAACGGATATTCTATTTCTTCTTCTGATGTAGGAATTTCGTTGTTGTCGTCATTGCGCTCTTCTTTCTCCTCATTTGTACTCAGAATTTTTTCGAACACTTCTTCATGAACTGTAAGTTCGTCGTCAAGAGATAAGTTACTTATAGTTAGCTTTTATGTACTTTTAAAGATGGAAGAAGGATGACCAAATACAATTGCTTGCTGGTAGTGACTATTGTTATTTCTAAGCACAAAGTGTGGGTAAAAATTTTAACATGCTTGGAAGTTGACCTTAGTATATTATAAGGCATTTATGTACAGTACTACATAAAACTTTCTACTACTACTGTCACATTAATCAAGTTACACAGGTGAAAATTGCGTTAAATATTACCAAACTGTAGTCAAGATTGAAGTTAGACATATGGCTAACTCACACAGTAAAATATATATATATATATATATATATATATATATATATATATATATATATATATTAAAAATGGAAAATTTGTCGCTTCCATAAAAATGAAAATCGCGTTGAAATTTATTCCATGTAACTCTTAATGAGTGTCTGAATAAAATAAAAATGATTTGTTCTCTTGAATACCGATTTTAAATGCATCTCTGGGTTAGCAGGTCCATGTATTTTAGCATTTTTCTTAATATTCACAATTTCACTGCAATTTAAAAGTTAAATTTCCATAAAAATGTTTCATCCCAAAACGCTGCAAAATGCTAAAATCTAACATTAAAAGTTATATAAAATATTAAATTTGGTTTTTAAAGTGGTAAAATTTAATTTTATATTGTTAAACTCTACCATTTTTAATAATTGGGTCTGTCCACGAGAAAGTGTCCTGTTTTCGTGAAAAATAAAAGTACGAATGTTGGATCTTACTTCAATTAAAATTGAAGTCAAGGCATTGAAGTTAATATTCTTGGCACTAAAAGTGATTATATTATCTTATTTATATAGGTTTTCATGCATATATGTCAAGATGAAATAGTATCGAAAAAATCCATAAATAAGGTATATATTTGCAAGATTATTGAACATAAAAGTTTTGTAGTATTGAATAATTTGTTTCACATTAATCAGTTCTTGACATCTTTAACCATGGTTTATCAGACAGGATTTCTTATTTTTGTCACCAATTATTAAGAAAAATTGTATCCTTAATTGAGATCATCTTCTTTGTCCGGATACTAACGAAATTTTAGAAAAGTTACAATAAAATCCTGTAGACTGCAGCCATCTCCAGGACACGCCTAAATCTGCTAGTGTTACTGTTGCTCAAGAGGTGGGAATAGCTGTCAAGGTTTTAATATCCCTCAGTGCATCACAAAATAGTGCTCTATTGTGTCCAGATACTAACACAACAACTGATCCTTGAAACCATTTTGTTGCCTGCAGTGCAAGTTTCTGTTTCTGTGGTGGCCTATGCATTGGTCATAGTAAATTCGCAGAATTACGTCCCTCACAAGTAAATACATAGCGTGACATTCCTCACAATGTGTGTGTTTGCTGGTACCAGGAGAACTTCGAAAATCTACAAGTTTTGGTTTCACAATATCTTTCTAGTTTGTCCACTCCATTGTTTGTGACCCAAGTGATAAGAATTGTATGAATTACAATTCTGCTGTGTGTAAATCAAAGTTTATCGCTCTGAAGATTTCCTGAATGACGAAAAATGTAGCCTTCAAGTGCAGTATTGCCAGTGGAGAATGGTTGACAAGCAGTATGAAGACATTTCATTGGAGGAAGGATTAAATGATACCATTGATGAATTGAAAGAGCAGTTACCATTCTTCATGACTCACATTTTTAATCAAGAGCAATCACAATACACGCATCAGGAATATGTCTTAAGTGAAAATGTTGCGATGCAAATGGATTTCGCAGAGAACTATTCTTGCAACTATCAAGACGAGAATACAATCTGCACATTAGCCGAATCCCCAAATAGCGCTGTTTACTGCTATGTTATGGTATGGAAAAGATACATGGAACAGTTATGTAGTAGTTTCTGACAACATATCACATGATAGATATTGTGTTGACACGTTTCTGCGAGCTATACTGAGCAACCATGGCGAAAAGAATCCTCTGTTCAAATATCTGCGTGTATTATCAGATGGAGCTGCATCGCAGTTCAAACATAAATACAATTTTGCCAATATTACTCCTTTGAAGGATGATTTCAATCTGAAAAGTCTCAAACGGATATTTTTTTTTTGCATCATCTCACGGGAAAGGTGCTGTAGATGATATTGGAGCAGTGGCAAAGCTCCATGTTTGGAACAACGTACGCTCGCAGAAAACATTGCTTCGTAATGCTACTTCCATGAATTCTGCAAAAATCTCACTATTTCTACTATTTCTGTGCCATTAACTAAAACTGAATCTTGTAAGACGAACCTTGATCAAAAGTAGGAAACCATAATTACAGTTAAAGGTACACAAAAAATTTACCAGGTGACTGCTCTTTCCCCTTATGTTATTGGCTTTGAATATCATTCAATGGACTCAGAAACTAATCTGAAGGTTGTAAATACGAGAATCTAAAATATTGAAAGGAATAAGGGAAGAACAGAATGTATCATTTCAAGTTTGGTCACATTCACATAAATTCAAAATTGTTTATAACTATTTTGGTTAATTATTGTCTTTCTTGCGCATAATAAATTTTCTGTAATTCCAAAGGCTGATTTAAAGATTTACTAAAGTTTAATGTCAACACGAACATTATTTACTGCATTTGTTTTCGGGTATTAATATTTGTCCTGATACTAACGTCCAGATACTAACAAGCGGAACTTTGTAGCTATTAATATTTCACAATAATGCAGTTATTGGAAGATAAAATAAATATGCTTAACTATAAAACAGATATTGTATAAGTGTTCCCTGATAATGAAAACATTAATAAATCATTACAATGAGGAGAGATTTCACCGTAATTTATGTACCACTTTATCTTACCAAGTTCCTTGTCCAGATACTAACAGAAGATACATGTGTGTTTTATTCAATATACAAGTGGGAAAATGTTAATGAAAGAACTAAAAATACAAGATGGATAAATAGTTAACAGATTCATACCAGAAACTTTGTTGTTTAATTTATATACTGTAGGTGATATCTAGTTTTGTAATTGAAATATCTGAGAAATGTCCGGATACTAACGCTGGACAGACCCAATTACAAATGACCCTAAATACGATTTTAAACTTTCTTCCGATGAAACTAAAGTATTTGTATTTGAATGTGAAAAATTAGCAAGGACAGAAGTACAGCAGTTGCAGAAAAACAAAACATGAACAAGAACCGATACTGGTACAGTAGTTACATTCTGTTATGTCTTCCCAGATACATCTCACTGTGATTCGAGGAATGAAATAAATGATCAATTTATAACTATCTGAAATTACTCACAGATAAACTGGAAAGTTACTTTCCAGATCTGAACACAAATGATTATGACTGGATAAGAAATCCATTTTTATCATCTGAAGTTAGTGGACTTTCCTTAGCAGAAGAAGAAGAGGAAGAGGAAGAACTGGCAGAGATTAAAAATGACAGGAATTTGAAGTTAAAACACCAAAGAGATGATTTGGACAGATTTTGGATTTCACTTCAAGGTTTATGGGGTGTCGCGAACTGTCTGATATATTTCATTATTTTGAGCTATTAACTCATGATAACTGAAATGAAGTAAGAAAATCGCTGGTCACCTCTTGCTTACCTAGCTACCTTGTAGATACATGTCCTTGACAGAGGGATAGTTGTAGTATAGAAGTATAAGTCTAGTCTGCAAGGTAAGGATTAGAATAAATAAACTGCAACAGACAAAATATCTGCCTTACGAGACAAGTTAGCGATTTGGTCTCGGAAAGTGAAAGAGGGCAGCTAAGAAATATGTCTTCGCGGTGATGAGCTCTAATCTTGCCAATGATTCGAATATTCTTCTCCTGTCAATATCGACGGCCCAGTTCAAAACGAAAACAACTCAAAATGTAAATTTTGATAAACTTGAATTTTTAAATATTTATGTGTTTGTGAAAAATCAAAGGACTGTTAAAATTACTTCAAATTCTAATAATGATATTTTATACATAGTTTAAAAATACAGTGTGATATTTGGACATTTCACAGCAATATGAAGCATTAAAATTCAGGCTTACCTTAAATTTTGAGTCGTTTCCCTCTTTAACTGGGCCGTCAATATGTTGTCTTGTGTTTCGGTAGAGACTCGGCGTATTGCTAATTTCGTCTTCTCATTGTAACGTTTAAAGGTGTGTCAGGTTTCGAGAAACTCTAGATACGAACTTAGGAAATTCTCTTGAAAGTTTACAAACACAAAAAAATACCATAAAGATTCGTACAATTGCCTCCTTACATACTCATTGTCTTCAATTGAACAAGAATAGAAAAAGTATTAAGTTTTTGATTACTTGTTTGAATCAATTGAAGTTCGAAAACCAGCCAGCACTGCTTGTCACCAAATCCCAAACAAGTTTGACAAACGTATTTGGTATTTACAATGGGTGTTGATAACCAAGCTGTGTTGGAATTTACTGTGACTAGAGCATGTTGTTTAATATCATACTACATGTGTCATCCTATTTGTTCTACTAATTTAAATATTAGGTATACTGTTGTTAGTGAGTAAGCGGCATAGTTACCACAGATTACAAGGTTTTATAGTCGTCAGTGTGTAAATGTGGTAAAGGCTCCACACAGATCAGTTTAATCCACAAATAACCTAGCCTATATGTTTCCATTAACAAAGATTCACAGTTAATTTAAAATAAAATGTCTCTGTTTATGAACTCTTAATGTATCTTTATATAATGATCATTATCTTTATTAAAATATTTAATCGCTATAGTAACCTTCGTCATATTCTTCTTCATTTCTATAATTCCATTTATTATAATTATCGTCTTTCTCTTCTTTATCGTCATCACGTTTAACTTTCGTCACTATATTCGTCATAATTATCATGCTTAACTTTCATTTTCAAGACCATTACCCTGTGCTTGTCTTTCATTGCTATCTTCACATTTCATTATCATCATCAGCAGCAGCATCATCATCATCTTCACAGTCTTAATTATACAATTTATAATAATTTTCATCTATTTACCTTCCACCTTCAAATTTGATTTTAAATTTACATAATAGTAGTCAAAGTCATCGTCGTCAACATCATTATCATCATCATCATCGTCGTCGTCGTCGCCATCATCATTAGTCTCTATTTTATTCCTTTTATGATAATAATTTCTTTCTTCTACATCACATAAACATCTTCAGCTTCGTCTTCTCCTTCCTAATCACCTCCGTCATCATTTAAACTATATAAAGAGTTAGTCATAAATAGGACTAGGATTTTGGTGAACTATAAATCTTTTAAAAATGCACTAAAATAAGATATTTATGGCCTAAAATCCTACAAAAATGCTCTAAAAACTACAAAAAAAAGTCTAAACCAGATTTTATATAGTGAATTTCGTATGGAAGGAAAAAATGTTTGTAATATTCAACATTTAGTTAGACTAGTAATTATCTAATTAATAATTGTCATAATTGGATTCTAGTATCAACATTGAAGTACCAGTATACTATATTATTTTATTTATTTTATTTTGCATAAATTTCAACTAAATAATTGTACATAAATGATTTTACCTGATGTAGTTTCATCAATTAGTTGTTATTAATTTGCATTTTCACTTAATGAGTTACAGTATATATTGAACACATTAAAAATCTTATGTGAGTTTTCAAAATTCAAGCTCTCCCGTGAAAGCTGTTCTCCAGATAGTGCATTTGATAGCCAATAAAGCACATCATTGCAAATCTTACATTTTTATTTAAAACTATCTTCATCTTGAATAATTTCGAGGGAAAAATTGTTCCGGGACCGGGTATCGAACCCGGGACCTTTGGTTTAACGTACCAACGCTCTACCAACTGAACTATTCGGAAATTCTACCAGACACGATCCAATTTTTTCCTCTATATTCACAGACCTCAAAGTGGGCTTACAACAGTCAAGCTATCACCATTGAGTGCCACTAGATCTGTGTGGCTTAAATTGTGGTTTTCTGTTAACGAACAGTAACGTATATTATGCAAATGTAGGTATAACTCCCTGTAATGTTGATTTGAATAATTTCGAGGAAAAATTGTTCCGGGGCCGGGTATCGAACCCGGGACCTTCATCTTTTCATTTATGACATTTATGACTTTGCCATTATGCCCAGAAACGTCCTACGATCACTACCTCCAAAGTAGCAGGGATAGCCGGACGACTAGTCCAATACATGAGGAGGAACGTTAAATGGGATTATTTAATGTGTACAAAATCGGTTAAAACTATGTAAAAATAATTAATATTGGATGTATGCAATGGAGGGGAAAGGAACTGTCCACTCTACCCCATTATTTCCTGGCTTCGTTGCCTCATAAGTGGTTCCTTATTGGTATCACTTGTGAGGTTCAGACCTGCCTTCGGACAGTGGGCTAAACGACAACAATGATCACAATGTGTAGAGAAATTATTAAAGGAAACAAAAAGGAAATAATAATCTTAATGGGAGTTTGTGAACAAAATTCAACAAAATCACCCAACAAAAATGACAGAAGAGAACAAAAATGCTCTTAAAAAGAAAAAGAGTTTTAATAAATATGTCTTAAAACACTCCATTTACTAAAAGGAAAACATGACAACTACTAAATCAGCTATATTTCTGGCTTAGGCCTGCCATAAAAAATTGAAATTTCATCAAAATTCTAGCCCTAGTCATAACCTTTGCCTAAGGGTGCAACGTAAAAGTTAAACCATTGGCTATAACTTCTTTAATTATTCATTTTTACACATATTTCACATCAATAATATGTCTGTTCACAATTTTTCTCTCGAACAACACGCAAGCCTATGTGGATTATCGAAGAAGCTGTATCACGGAATGGCGACTGTTTCAAGAATACCATTTTAGAAAACGAAGTGTTTCCGTTTCTAAGAGATCTTGGTAGTACCCTTGATTCTCAGGAGGTTTGCTTCCTCACGTTAAAGCACAAGCTTTCGAAACACAACAACGTCATTGACTTGGGGGACGCAGAATAGCCTGGTGCATCACGAGATCATAACGTGGTCGAGCAATTCTGGTCCATATTGAAGGACGCAGTACAGACCTTGATAATGCAGCAACGAGTACATTGTAGGTATTCTAGGAACTCATGGCACAACTGTCAGCGGTTCTCAACGACATGGAATGGGATACAAATACATATTTCACTACACTATTACACTCCTATCCTAAAATATTGCGTGCTATTCCGGAGGCAAATGGTGAGCATACAAATAACACTGAACAACAAATTTTTACTTTTTGTGTTGCTCCGAAATAAAAATAGGTGAATATTACTAATATGTGTGCCCTAAGTCTTAATTTGAAATCCAAATTGTCTTATCACGTACCATTTTCCGGGGAAAATGAATTGAATTTTTTTAATGAAAAAACATCTTTTTTATTTTTCACTGCTACTGATAAAATTACAACAGATTAGTGTTCAGAATGCCTTATAATATATTTGCAAAATGTGTACTGGATACAAAAATGATGTTACATAGTTTAAAGCACAAAAAACACAACAATAAAAATATTTCATGTGTGTAATGAGAAAAATCACTCTCACTTTGAGAGAGGAACAGTGATTAAGGGTGTTTGAGAATAAGATTCTTAGGAAAATATTTGGGGCTAAGAGGGATGAAGTTACAGAAGAATGGAGAAAGTTACACAACGCAGAGCTGCACGCATTATATTCTTCAACTGACATAATTAGGAACATTACATCCAGACGTTTGAGATGGGCAGGGCATGTAGTACGTATGGCGAATCCAGAAATGCATATAGAGTGTTAGTTGGGAGGCCGGAGGGAAAAAGACCGTTGGGGAGGCCGAGACGTATGTGGGAGGATAATGTTAAAATGGATTTGAGGGAGGTGGGATATGATGATAGAGACTGGATTAATCTTCCTCAGGATAGGGACCAATGGCGGCAATGAACCTCCGGATTCCTTAAAAGCCAGTAAGTAAGTATGTAATGAGAACAATCTCGGAATTTGAACTTACTATTTAAAAGGATTTTCTGGATGACTTCCGTTTATAATTAGACCCAGGACTGTATTTTACAAGGATCCAAATATAGTCTGCAAACATGCAGGACTATTATTTTAATTTATAACGCCTTTTCATTTCAGATATTTCTTGATGAAATCTTTCCCCATCCTTGTCGCTTACCGCTCCAAGGTTAGGAGACAATAAATCCAAATGAGAGTGTAAAAAGTGTATTTTGAGAGACATATTGCACCCCATTTTCTCATATGCAGTTAACATGGTTTTCACAAGTTCTATGTAGTTGTCAGCCCTAGAATTTCCAAGGAAATTTGAGCAAATATCCTTGATCGCGCGCCATACCATATTTTCCTGTAACAGAATGTTTTTCCTAAAAAAAGAGTCAGTCATAACTTTGCGAATTTGTGGACCGATGAAAATGCTCTCTTTTAATTTGCTTTCAATGAAACTGGTAAACGTTTCTTTTAAACACTGAAAACTACACCCTTGTTCATTGCGTAGACTTAACTTTGAACTGTTATGAAATTACTGAATAGAAGGGACCAATATCTCTTTATTTGTTAGAAGTACAAAAGAACATGCCAACAACCATACGAATCCGGAAATAGGTCATAA
This sequence comes from Periplaneta americana, assembly GCF_040183065.1. Taxonomy (NCBI): domain Eukaryota; kingdom Metazoa; phylum Arthropoda; class Insecta; order Blattodea; family Blattidae; genus Periplaneta; species Periplaneta americana. Next base: position 95,255,312 of record NC_091117.1, read on the forward strand.
ACGCATAAAATGCATTAGCGTCTGTTTTTGTTTACAATCCCCAACCCGCGCCAGAGCGCTTATTGAAAAGTGATATCATAATATGTTAACGTGATACGAAGAAAAGAGATACTTTTTCGGATTCAGCGCACACCAAACCATAAGTGACACATTGTTTTAAGTTGGAGCAAAATACTTGTTATTCAGTGATAATTTTTCTTGATGTGGAATATGTGTAAAAATGAATAATTTTATTGAACAAGTTATAGGCCTAATATTCAAGCGTGTTTATATATTATGGTTTTGCTTTTACGTTGGTTGCCTAGGAACAAGCTCGTATATAATCACTATTAACATCATCATCATCATCATCATTTTCATCCTCCTCCTCCTCCTCCTCATCATCATCATCATCATCATCATCATATTTCTCTACTCTTACATAATATCACTTTTCTTATTATTTATTCATAACCAGGGAACGGATTTATATGGACTAAAAATATATGAAATATGTAAATATATATGTAGTTATTTTTACCAAAATATGGAATTAAATATGGATTTTTACCAAAATATGGAATTAAATATGGACTTAAAATTATAAAAAAATGACTATGTACGTTAAATATTGGTACATTTTAATCAAACTAAACAAAAAATATAATGGACGTACCTTATCTTCCAATGTAGTTTCAACAAAACACAATTTTTATTGTCTGTTACCATAACAATAGGTTACAAACATTTCTTTCAAGTGCTGAAAAGTGAATCTTCTTCTATTGTCTCTGAGGATAGATTTATACTGACTAAAAGAGCGTTCGACGTCACAAGAAGTAACTGGTACATAATTCAATTTCACAATGTCTGCTGGGGATAAGTCCAAGTTAATCTTCACTGTTGATTCACCACTCATCACAGCAACAACCTTTTGTAGTTCTTCATATCCAGGGTTTTTTGAAAGTACAGTGTCCACCTTAGCTCTTACTGCATCTGCAACTTTACCTCTACCACGATTCAGTTGTTCCACAGTACTATTTATAATTTCAAAACTTTCAGATAGTGAAAGGTGCCTATTTTGGAGACTTTTGAGCGTTTTTATGATGCATGAAAATGTATGCTGAATGTGAGCTAAGTCATTCTTCACACTTATGTCACAGGTAACTGTTTTCGCAGTATCAATTGAGACTGCATCTTCAGAGTCCAATGCAAGGAGAACATTGTTAATAGAGTCTATATGTTCGGCATAATATTCAACTGCTTCTAGCCATGTACCCCATCTAGTTAAAATTGGCTTTGGTGGCAATGGAATTTCAGGGTACATTTCTTTCAACACGTTAACTCTACTGGGAGCTGTGAGAAATACTTTTTTCACTGATGAAATCAACAAATCTACTTTAGGGAAATTGTCTCTGACCACTTCTGCCACACGATGAAATGCATGCGCCACACAAGTAAAATGAGTCAATTTAGGATATACAACAGATAATGCTTGTCCAGCAGGGGCAGCATCGCTAATAAAGAATAACACATTATCGTACATAATACCCTTTGGCCACAGGATACCCATAGCTTCGTTGAACAGTTTAACTATAGTTTTGTTATTGCACTTTTCTAGAACATCACAATGTAAAAGAATTCGTTCAGAATATTGTTCACTTAACAAACCGATAACTACATTACCAACAAGTCTACCTTCTTTGTCGGGAGTCTCATCAATGGAAACCCAAATTGAACTATCTTTAATTTCATCTCTTATCTTCTGTATTGTCTCATCGTAGATGGATGGAGCATACGTCTTCCTAAGTGTTGACTCATCCGGGATTGTATGTTGAGTATATATTTCAAGGAATTCCCTGAAGACCTTATTCTTTAGTTTGTAGAGAGGAATATCAGCAGAGATGAGAGAACGGCACAGGTCGATGTTAAACTCAGATCTTACATTCGATGTTGTTGGTTGTGTTAAAAACAATTGTCTCTGCTTGGAATTTAGTTGTTTGTTGGCCTGATGTTTACTAGTTGTAATGTGTTGTTGCACCAGGAACTTTTGTGTAGATGATACTGCACACTGACACAAATTACAAAATAATATTTTATTGTCAGTTGATAAACCATCTTCTTTAAATTCTGAAATGTAACTTGTTAGTTTTGATTTTAAATTGACTGAATGACGTACTTTTGGCATATTTACCGTCTTTATAGTATGATTTACAAAACTGAACCTATGTGTACTCTGACTGGCATTTAACTGTTGAGCTGCACAACTGAAGTCTGTTAAAAATTTTAAATTAAATTAATACAGTTTTGTAACTTACTTTCCCATTGTTGATAGGACTGCTAATTTTCAAATAACTCTGATGTTAAAGGGATTACTGAACATGTGTTTAAATCTCTATTGTTGAAATGTATTTTTAAAAGTTAATGGAATTTTGTTTTGTTTTATTGTTAAACCTAATATAATATGGACTGTTTTATATGAAATATGGAAAATATATGGAAATTAACGAAAATATGTACTAAACTCTAAAATATGGAAAAATATGGAAAATAAAAGTAGGATTTTTCAACCCTACACATTGTGAAACATAAAGATAATGCAAAATATAAATTATATTAGCTTTATAAGTAAATATGTATTTACATATAAATCCTTTCCCTGAACCATCATCTTCTTTATCACCGTACAAATATAATATAACTAGTGGCTTGTGCAGCAAATGCTGCAAACTAAGTTCATTACACGTTCAAATAAACATTTTTCACATTTATTTTCAATGAAGAATACCAGACATTCGGAAAGTTATTTGCTTCCATAACAATGAAAGATACTCTCTCTCGAGCCAATACTGAAGAGAACCACGCATATAAATATCTACACCACACCGCCATTAAATATATGAAAAAGACCTAACCCCACTTGATTAATAATTATAAAATATTTGATTTTTAATAATATTATTATCTTACGCAAGTTTTATAGCTTTCAGTAAGATATACTATATTTACTATATAGCCGCCACTCAGTAAAATATAGAAATCAAAATCTAATTTAAGTTATTCTCTACATCTACTTATATAACCCCAAAACGTTTCACTTTCATATCATCAATATAGCATTAATATGTATAATTAATGAAAAATAGTCACATCATGGCATTAACTACAATAATATTTCATTTCTAATGGTAATAATGTCATCAAACCACCTTAAGTTTTGTAGTTTTTAATATCCAATACACAGCTGCACCCAGAAAATTACACACCACAGAATCGAACTATAAATTATTTTTAGTAAGTTAATTTTCTGATAACCAATTTAATTTGAGCTCTAAATATGTCAGCATTATTGCAGATCATAGCCTTCGTGTAATATTGTTTACTGTATTATGTGTTTTGTTTTATTCTGAAATGCAACACGGCCGACTTGATGCTCGCTTCGCTTCTCCTTTACAAAAAAGCGAAGGCAATATCAAGTCGGCCGTGAATGCTATTAGCTAGTTCTCAAAACTGACGACAGATGGATTTTGGAAAATAGGAAAATTATGTTTAAAAATTGACATTTCACTGAAAACTACTATTTTTCAGAAAAACTTTGAGTTCCAAGCTTCAAAATGAGGGGTCATTTATTAAAATCCGTCCAGCCGTTTTCCCGTAATTTCCATTACCAGTTCAAATTATATATATATATATATATATATATATATATATATATATATATATAATTATCATCATCATCTTCTTGATCACTTTATAATATATAAACATCATCTTCTTTAGTTCCTCCTTAACAATCTCCTTCTTCCTCCAATTCTTCACAACCGTAATCCTCTGTATCCTCTTCTTCATAATCATCCTCTTTACACTCTTCTTCTCATCTATTTTCCGTGCGCGTAAGCCTATTATTATTCATCTCCTCTTCATAATCGTATTCTCTTTTATTCCCTTTTTCATAACCATCTTCTTCTTTATCTTCTCATTAATAACTAAATTCTTTATCATCGTCTTTACAGTCATCTTCTTCTTTATTTACCTTTCAAAATCTTCATCTTCTTTATCTTCTTTTTAATAACCAACTTCTTTATCGTCTTCTTTACAGTCATCCTCTTCTTTACTTCCTTTCCAAAACTTTCTTCTTCTTTATCTTCTTCTTAATAACCAACTTCTTTTTCTTCGTCTTTACAGTCATCTTCTTCTTTAGCTCCTTACAATAATCATCTTCTTTACCTCCATTTAATAACCATCTTCTTCTTTATCTTCTTTTTAATAACCAACTTCTTAATCGTCGTCTTTACAGTCATCTTATTCTTTGCTTCCTTTTCAAAAATTTTTCTTTTTCTTTATCTTCTTTTTAATAACCAACTGCTTTAACGTGTTCTTTAGAGTCATCTTCTTTACCTCCTTTTCATAATCATCTTCTTCTTTACCTCCTTTTCATAACCATCTTCTTCTTTACCTCCTTTTCATAACCATCTTCTTCTTTAGCTTCTTTTTAATAACCAACTTTTTTATAGCCGTATTTACAGTCATCTTCTTCTATGCTTCCCTTTCAAAACCTTCTTCTTCTTTATCTTCTTTTTAATAACCAGCTTCTTTATCGTCGTCTTTACAGTCATCTTCTTCCTTACTTCCTTTTCAAAAACATCTTCTTCTTTATCTTCTTTTTAATAACCAACTTCCTTATCGTCGTCTTTACAGTCATCTTCTTCTTTGCTTCCCTTCGAAAACCTTTTTCTTCTTTATCTTCTTTTTAATAACCAACATCCTTATCGTCGTCTTCACAGTCACCTTCTTCTTTGCTTCCTTTTCAAAACCTTCTTCTTCTTTATCTTCTTTTTAATAACGACTTTTTTATCATCGTCTTTACAGTCACCTTCTTCTTTACTTCCTTTTCAAAATCTACTTATTTATCTCCTTTTTAATAACCAACTTCTTTATCGTCTTCTTTAAATTCATCTTCTTCTTTACCTCGTTTTCATAAACATCTTCTTCTTTATCTTCTTTTTAATAACCAACTATTTTATCGTCTTCCTTAGAGTCATCTTCTTCTTTACCTCCTCTTCATAACCATTTTCTTCTTTATCTTCTTTTTAATAACCAACTACTTTATCGTCTTCCTTACAGTCATCCTCTTCTTTACCTCCTTTTCATAATCATCTTCTTCTTTACCTTCTGTTTAATAACCAGCTTATTTATCGTCTTCTTTACATTCATCTTCTTCTTTACCTCCTTTTCATAACCATCTTCTCCTTTATCTTCTTTCTAATAACCAACTTATTTTTCGTCTTCTTTACTGGGATATTCTTCTTTACCTCCTTTTCATAAACTTCTTATTTTTATCTTCTTTTTAATAACCAACTTCTTTATCGTCGTCTTTACAGTCATCTTCTTCTTTTCCGCCTTTTCATAAACTTCTTCTCTTTTATCTTCTTTTTAATAACCAACTTCTTTATCGTCTTCTTTACAGTCAACTTCTCCTTTACCGTCTTTTCAAAACGTTTTTCTTCTTTATCTTCTTTTTAATAACCAACTTCTTTATCGTCTTCTTTACAGTCATCTTTTTCTTTACCTCCTTTTCATAACCATCTTCTTCTTTATCCTTTTTTTAATACTCAATTTCTTTATCGTCTTCTTTACAGTCATCCCCTTCTTTACTTCGTTTTCAAGACCTTCTTCTCCTTTATCTTCTTTTTAATAACCAACTTCCTTATCGTCTTCTTTACTTTACTTTACCGCCTTTTCATAACCATCTTCTCCTTTATCTTCTTTTTAATAACCAACATCTTTATCGTCTTCTTTACAGTCAACTTCTTCTATACCTATTTTTCATAACCATCTTCTTCTTTGTCTTCTTCTTAATAACCAGCTCCTTTACAGTCTTCTTTACAGTCATCTTCCTTTTTACCGCCTTTCCATAACCATCTTCTCCTTTATCTTGTTTTTAATAACCAACTTCTTTATCGTCTTCTTTGCAGTCATTTTTTCCTTTACCTCCTTTTCATAAACTTCTTCTCTTTTATCTTCTTTTTAATAACCAACTTCTTTATCGTCTTCTTTACAGTCAACTTCTCCTTTACCGTCTTTTCTAAACGTTTTTCTTCTTTATCTTCTTCTTAACAACCAGCTTCTTTACCGTCTTCTTTACAGTCATCTTCTTATTTACCGCCTTTTCATAACCATTTTCTCCTCTAACTTCTTTATAATAACCAACTTCTTTACAGTCTTCTTTACATTCATCTTCTTCTTTACCTCCTTTTCATAACCATCTTCTTCTGCATCCTCTTTTTAATAACCAACTTCTTTATCGTCTTCTTTACATTCATCTCCTTCTTTACCTCCTTGTCATAACCATCTTCTTCATTATATTCTTTTTAATACCCGACTTCTTTGTCGTCTTCTTTACAGTCATCTTCTTTACCGCCTTTTCATAACCATCTTCTCCTTTATCTTCTTTTTAATAACCAACTTCTTTATCGTCGTCTTTACAGTCATCTTCTTCTTTACTTCCTTTTGAAAATCTTCTTCTATTTTATCTTCTTTTTAATTACCAACTTCTTTATCGTCGTCTTTATAGTCACCTTCTTTTTTACCGCCTTTTCATAACCATCTTCTCCTTTATCTTCTTTTTAATAACCAACTTCTTTATCGTCGTCTTTACGGTCATCTTCTTCTTTACTTCCTTTTCAAAATCTTCTTCTCTTTTATCTTCTTTTTAATAACCAACTACTTTATCGTCTTCTTTACAGTCAACTTCTTATATACCTACTTTTCATAACCATCTTCTTCTTTATCTTCTTCTTAATAACCAGCTCCTTTACCGTCTTCTTTACAGTTATCTTCCTTTTTACCGCCTTTTCATAACCATCTTCCCCTTTATCTTCTTTTTAATAACCAACTCCTTTATCGTCTTCTTTGCAGTCATCTTTTCCTTTACCTACTTTTCATAACCATCTTCTTCTTTATCCTCTTTTAATAACCAACTTCTTTATCGTCTTTTTTACAGTCAATTTCTTCTTTACCTCCTTTTCATAATCATCTTCTTCTTTATCTCCTTTTTAATAACCAACTTCTTTATCGTCTTCCTTACAGTCATCGTCTTCTTTACCTCCTCTTCATAAACATTTCTCCTTCATCTTCTTTTTGATAACCATTTTCTTTATCGTCTTTCTTACAGTCATCTTCTTCTTTACCTTCTTTTCATAACCATCTTCTTCTTGATCTTTTTAATAACCAACTTCTTTATCGTCTTCTTTACAGTCATCTTCTTCTTTACCGCCTTTTCATAACCATATTCTCCTTTGTCTTCTTTTAATAATCACCTTCTTTATCGTCTTCTTTACAGTCATCTTCCTCTTTACTTCCTTTTCAAAACCATCTTCTTCTTTATCATATATTTAATAAGCAACTTCTTTATCGTCTTCTTTACCGTCTTTTCATAACCATCTTCTCCTTTATCTTCTTTTTAATAACGAACTTCTTTTTCGTCTTCTTTAAAGTCAATTTCTTCTATACATCCTTTTCATAACCATCTTCTCCTTTATCTTATTTTTAATAACCAACTTCTTTACCGTCTTCTTTACAGTAATCTTCTTCTTTACCTCCTTTTCATAACCATCTTCTTCTTTATCTTCTTTTCAATAACTAGTTTGCCGTCGTCTTTACAGTCATCTTCTTCCTTACCTCCTTTTCATAATCTTCTTTTTCTTTAACTCCTTTTCATAACCATGTTCTCCATTATCTTCTGTTTAAATAACCAACTTCTTTATCGTCTTCTTTACAGTCATCTTCTCTTTACATCCTTTTCTTAACCATCTTCTTCTTTATCTTCATTTTAATAACCAACTTCTTTATCGGCGTCTTTACAGTCACCTTCTTCTTTACTTCCTTTCCATAAACATCTTCTTCTTTACCTTCCTTTAATAACCAGCTTTTTCTTTATCTTCTTTTTACTAACCAACTTCTTTATCGTCGTCCTTACAGTCTCCTTCTTCTTTACTTCCTTTTCAAAACCATCTTCTTCTTTATCTCCCTTTTAATAACCAAACTTCTTTATCGTCGTCTTTGCAGTCATCTTCTTCTTTACTTCGTTTTCATAACCATCTTCTTCTTTATCTTCTTTTTAATAACCAACTTCTTTATCGTCGTCTTTGCAGTCATCTTCTTCTTTACTTCCTTTTCAAAACTATCTTCTTCTTTGCCTTCTTTTTAATAATCAACTTCTCCATCGTCGTCTTTGCAGTCATCTTCTTCTTTACTTCCTTTTCAAAACCATCTCTTCTTTATCTTCTTTTTAATAATCAACTTCTCTATCGTCGTCTTTGCAGTCATCTTCTTCTTTACTTCCTTTTCAAAACCATCTTCTTCTTTATCTTCTTTTTAATAATCAACTTCTCTATCGTCGTCTTTGCAGTCATCTTCTTCTTTACTTCCTTTTCAAAACCATCTTCTCCTTTATCTTCTTTGTAATAACCAACTTCTTTATCGTCGTCTTTGCAGTCATCTTCTTCTTTACTTCGTTTTCATAACCATCTTTTTCTTTATCCTCTTCTTAATAACCAATTTCTTTATCGTCGTCTTTGCAGTCATCTTCTTCTTTACTTCGTTTTTATAATCATCTACTTCTTTACCTCCTTTTCACAATCATCTTCTTCTTTACCTTCGTTTTAATAACCAACTTCTTTATCGTCGTCTTTACAATCATCTTCTTCTTTACCGCCTTTTCATAATCATCTTGTTCTTCATCTCATTTTACAAAATTGTCTTCTTCTTTGTCCACTTTTTTCATAATCATTTCCTATTCTATTTTTCATAACTATTTTCCTATCCCCTTTTCATAACCAGCTTTTCTTTATCCCCCCTTTCATAACAATCTTCCTCTTAATTCCCTTCCTAATAAAAATCATTTTTTTAAATTGTGCTCCATAACCATCTTTTTGTTTATCGCTTTTTTATAACCATCTTCTTCCTTATCCCCTTCTTAACAGTAATAATCTCCTTTATTCTCTTCTGCATAATTTCTTCTTCTTAATCCCCTTTTCCATATCCCTCTTCCTGTCTTTTATCCTCTTAACAATAATAATAATAATAATAATAATAATAATAATAATAATAATAATAATAATAATAATAAACTAAATGATAACCTGAATATATTTACAGTTATTTAAGCTCTCTGAAAATATCCGCAATAACACAGAGTCCAGATTATAGTTTAGTCGCATGATGTCTTACAATGCCGTTGTAGTATAAGAGCATTAGCTACTCAAGACCATTAGTAACGATCGTTAGATCCCTTACGACTAACATACACACATAAATTCTTGTAAGACCTCATTTCCTGTACTACAAAATTTAACATATTCAGTTCTAAATTCATTGGCCCTGCGTCAGTCAAGGCATATAGGCTAAATATGTTGGATATTTTGACCTTAAATGAAAATTATGCTTCTCAGACAGTTTCCTACTCTTCTAAGATCATTGCAAGTAACGTCTTAAGCATATTTGTTCATATTTATTGGCACCACAGTTCACATCTGAGCTTTAAACTCGATATAATGTACTGCACAGTAACAATGTGAGAGTTTTTTCATGCGTGATTTATATTATGCCGGGCGTCCACGTTAGAATAACATGGAGACATTGACGTAGCTCAGGGTTAACCCATTCCATACAAATAGAGGCATAATACAAGCTTATATTGTAAATAGTCAGCAATCAGGTATATGGTAGCTTATCAATCATCAACTTAACACAACTGGAATTCAACTTAATATGTATCCCAGGCAATATAGATGTAAACCAGAACATGCAGTATTACAAACTGTAATGGAACATGTTGTTTAATTACGTTTCTAAAAAAAGAAGGAAAAAAAAAAAAAGAAAAAAACACCTGGACTCGTGGTCGGGCGATGGACTTGAATCCTTCTTGAACTGTTTTCCTGGTTGTTTTTCCCCCAAGGTTTCCCCAACTATAAAGCGAATGTCAGGTAACCTATGGTGAATCCTGGGACTCGTCTCGCCAAATACGAACAGGCTATCCGTAATTTCAACGTTGAAGAAAACATTGTTAAAAATACAGATAAAAATTAACCGCGTAGAACATCACATTGGCAAGTAATAAAAAATGCACAATTAGAACTCAAGACTGCTGCGTTGAAGCTGTGCCATAGATTTTGTGTACTCTTCAGCATGGTATCAGGCGGATATACGAGAAGACAGTTTCTACAAATGTGCCCACTTGGTGCCGTTTGAGTTATCATGGTTAGTCACTCGGTTAACTTCATTTATGTGGACAACGCTGCTGGTGGAATTGTAATGTTTGTAGTCTTTGTTAGAGGGTTTTGACGTACATGATTTCACTTGTCTTTTCGAGGGTCCAACTCGAGACGAGTCCACTTGCATTGGCGCATTATGTGACATATATATATATATATGACATTGTCCTAGCCCGACAGGTGGTCAGGGTAGAATTCGTGAATCCGATACTGATAGATGGACCATCTTGCCTGAGTCCTGATCAGGGGCAGCTTTAGTGCCATGGTACTACCAGAATACAAAAGAAAAAAAGGAGAATTTATATTTTCCGCGCAAAACCGGAGAGAAACAAGTTATGCTTGTACTTGAAAACTCTACCGTCAATATTATCGTTGCGGCCAACCACGTTGTAACCAGTGTTTGCAGCATGGATCTGAGCCTAGATCATATATACCCAGATAGCTCGGCCTTATAGGCTTTGGCAGTAACAACTTTTGTCAGGTTTACTATGCTGCCATCTAGTTGATACATGAGTTACGTCATAATCCCCATTTGAAGTGCATTAGCGACTGTACTGCCATCACGTGTTCGTTTACGGCGGACTGGTGGCGATCCTGGCGGTTGTTCTCTTCAAAGTGGTGCCGATTTTAACATAGGGATGAGTTATCTGTTACATATATGATCTAGGACAACCATGGGGAAAAATGGCTCCGAAGGCCACTGCACTCAAAGTCTCCTTACCTCACTCCACCGACCATCCCCTCCACCGACCCTCTCCTCCGCTTGGTGCTTCGTTAAGACACGCTTATTCAGTGGCGGGTATAACTTCGATGTCGGGACGTCAGTTTCAGAAAGAGTGGCAGAAAGAATTTCTTGTTACTTACAAAAAGAGGAAAGTGTGCTGTTTAATATCTGGATTTAAACTTGCGCATATAAAACGCTTCAATATTAAACGCCACTTTGATCGGAAGCATAAAGCGGACTTTGGTGATCTTACAAGCATTTATTTACAATTTGAAAATCTATTTGCGTAATATTTGTGAAAAAATACAAAACAAAATATGTTTATGGTATTTTCGGCCTTTCGGGGTTTAGTTACATATTATTTTGTTAAGTAGCTGGAACTGAACTTACTTATTTAAAACTTTGAGTGCATATTAGGCCTATTTGATGCGTTCTCTTTCCAAGAAAGATTTTCAGAAGCAATGCAATGGACAAGGAGATGTGCCTGTTCAATAATCCATTTGTATTTGATGTTACCCAAGCAGCAGAGCCACTACAGAGTTGCAAACGAGCATGCCAGTAAAGTATTTAATGGATTAGATCTCTTTAAATACCTACCAGAGAAGCAATTACCTAATCTGCACACATTTGCAATGCGTATTGTATCTATGTTAGGCTCAACTTACTGTTGTGAGCAGTTTTTTCCAAAATAAATATGACCAAAAGTATCTCCAGGTATAGAATCATAGACATGCATTTAATTTCAGTATCACAGTTGAGTTAGTCCCGCGTCGTGGTCTAAGGCATCCTGCCTAGCTATCGCGTTACGGAATTCGCGCTGGTTCGAGTTCTCATGGGGGAAGAAATTTTCTCATGAAATTTCGGCCATTGTATGGGACCGATGCCCACCCAGCATCGTGATGCACTTGGGGAGCTACGATAGGTAGCGAAAAGCCAGCTATAACGGTTGGGGGGATCATCGTGCTAACCACACGATACCTCGATTCTAGTTGGATGATCGTTCACCTCTGCTTTGGCATATGGAAGTGAGGCTAGCAGCAGGCTGATCGGTCTTGGCCCTTCATGGGCTGTAGCGCCACGGATTATTATTATTATTATTATTATTATTATTATTATCATTATTATTATTTATTTTTTTATTTTTATTACGGTTGAGTTGTTCTACTTTAGAGCCAAATATATCCTTTTTAGTTAATAACAAGAAACTCCGAGGGCCATCAACAACAAAAAATGAAAACTAGCAGTATAGGTCTACAGTAGTATTTCGTTTCATTCATATCTCATATATTTTGTTTAATATGTTTTAAAGTTAAATGACAGTGGAGCTTAGTTACTTTCTTTAGTGTTTTTACAAAGAAACAATTGATTATATTGATCATTATATTGTGTTTAATATGTTTTCAAGTTAAATGACAATGGAGCTTAGTTACTTTCTTTATTGGTTAAAAAGACAATTTATTACGTTGATCATTATATTTTTTAATATATTGTACAGTTAAATGGCAATGGAGCTTTGTTTTTTTCTTTCTTGTTTTTAAAAAGAAACAATTTATTATGTCGATCACAAGGCAGTTAAAGAATTTTTCGTGCACATGATAAAGAAATGGTTATACAATTGAAGAATATATAATTTTCCTAATCACAGTAGGTGGCTGTAATGATTATTGTATGACACATGTACTTCATAGAAAACAAAAGATTGTAAATATTTTGAAAAAAGAACTAACAACGGAGAAATTACTGATGCGCAAGGTGTATCGAATCCACCACTTGACTTGGCAAAACAACTGCCTTACCCCTCGCCTGCCAATCAAACGAATGTGGGATGAGAAGGAAACGTGCCCTCCCTGCTTTGCTGATAGTCCCCATAGCTGATCTAGGATCTGAGACAGGCACTACATCCCATAAGAAATATAGTGGGATGCGCGCACAATTTTCATCATCTCCCGTCCATTTCAGCATCTAAAACGTGCCAGGCACAGTTTACCGCTTTCGTTTTTAAATGCTTGGGTAGCTGTATACAACCCCATTTACTATTTCACTCCCTTACCTCGAACTCTTGTCTGTTTTCCCGCTTTGTCGGAATAAGTTTCTTAGAGGAAAGGATGCAAAAATAAGGTAAAATCTTTGCCGGTTTCATAAAATAATTTTGTTTAAGAATACGACAGATGTTTCAACTTCTCCTACTATTACGTTACGAGCCACCGGCGTAGATCTGTCAGCTAAGGTGTTTGCCTGCCGATCCGGAGTTGCTCTCGGGCGCAGGTTCGATTCCCGCATGGGCTGATTATCTGGTTGGGTTTTTTCCGAGGTTTTCCCAATCGTAAGGCAAATGTCAGGTAATCTATGGCGAATCCTCGGCCTCATCTCGCCAAATATATAATTATCACCAATTCCATTGACACTAAATAACCTCGTAGTTGATAGAGCTTCGTTAAATAACCAAATAAATACATAAATTACGTTACATTATTGATGGAATGCCTGTCTATTAACCGACAAGTGTGCATTTTTTTCTCTAATTTGGCTGGTCTTTGTGTACAGTTGTATACATTTTGGCGAGTTTAATAATAATAATAATAATAATAATAATAATAATAATAATAATAATAATAATGTCATTATTGTTACTGTTTATTATTATCCTTATCTCTGACACTAGGCATTAAATGTTTATGAGCCGCCACTGGTCCTGATAGAGCCAGGTCCCATCCTAAGACAAGTAGGCCTACCTGATAAGCCTCAGGGTCCGAAGCCCCAAGTCCTTCCTGTATCAGGATCGAAACCTAACGATCCTCTAGACCAGTGGTATTTAATCTATGGTGGTTGTCTCAAGGAGTGCGCATTCCACTGACTAGGTACCGGTATGTAAAAATGTTGAAATTTATTTTATTATACTTGTTGATAATAATTACTGCAGTTCACACATTTTCTTTTACAATACCAACTCTTGTTTTTCCTTACTTCAATTACATTCTACATAGTTCGCTACTATTGTAATTACATCAATAAAACTATTGTAGCTACGTATAATAATAATAATAATAATAATAATAATAATAATAATAATACATTGTTTAGTTTTGTTTTGTACGACACAAAGGTTTTCTGTTAATAGAAAAAAGAAAACAATGATGTACCGGTACCTATTTTGCTAGTCTTATGATTGAGTAACTCGGGTGTAAATTTTCGCTTATTCTTGCGTATAATGCAATCCATTATCAGATTAAAGGACGCTATCAAGAGCTCAGATGAGAGCAGAACCAATGAAAACCAGTTTTCACAATTACATTACGAATGGCTCCATACACAATCTTGGTTACGCCCTCACAAAAAAAAAAAATCCGCCAATAGTGGATTCGCGGGTACATTGTTCAGACCAAAGGTGACTATTTTTTAACGGGACTAGTTTTACTACCACAATGGTTACACATATACACACACAGAAACATAAATACTGTTGCGTATAGATAGCTTGACAGGTGTTATGCGCGAATATTTGTGTAGGGGTGATGTGGAGAGAATCACTTTCTCAGCATATTCAGTGGGACAGGAGAGGGAAGTAGAGGAATTGCATGCATGTTGACATACGTTATAGCTATGTTGAAAAACACTGGTCACATACCTGCATTGCATGGGCGATCACAGCTTTCCACTCACTGTTATCCAAACACTCGTATTGAACACAATGCAATATTCTCTTTTCACTCTTCTACTCACAATACAGTAAACTACAATGTATGTATTGGTTCCATTATGGTACTAATGTTTTTGCAATAGTTAGTATACTGCACACTTGCACATTAAAAAGAAGTGAACTCAACAGGAGCTGCACAGCAACTAACCCATAGGCCTACACCTCTTTCTTCAGTTATCATTAAGGTTCGGATAAAGTATCTGTATCAGGATAGGCTGTATAGCTGTTTAGAATAGATCCTTGACTTGCTTTAGACTAAGTAAACACTACTCCCTTCCACTAGCTAAAACTCTACCTGCTGGGAAGAGCGCTCCCCACCCACTAGCTAAAACATCAGTGAATGGACAGTACAGCCGATAGGAATTGAATATACGTCGTCACTACTGTCGGCTGGGGGACACGGAAAACTAGTTAATGTTTCTAAACAAAACACACGGAACAAGGATGCCTATCCTGATGCAGCTATTTTATCCGAACCTTAGTTATCTTTTATCAGTAGAGTCCGAAGAATTAGCCTCTATTCTAGCCCGAAACGCATATCATTACGTTTGCTTACTACTGCGTCATGTATCAGATACGTACTGTCAACTCGCCATGACATTCATGCAGTAGGATTTCAAGCTCTATGCATTACGGTGAGTCTCATAGAATTTGCCCATGCTTAATAACAACTTTTCAGTTATTTCTGAAACTACCACCATTTTAGAAATATCGCAGTTGCCAATGACTGAAGCTATAAAATCAAGTGGATAATATCTCGCATATTCTTAATTGGTTACCTAAAATATAAAATAACATACTCAAGAACAATTTATTGTGGGTATGCAGTAACGTCGACTATACGAGATAAAATGTATGTTGACTGGTTCCAAAGATACAAACCTGTAGTAATATAACTTGCGTGAAAATGACATCCCTTACTTCAGATAGACCTATTATGCTCCTATTACGTCGTGTGATGTGGAACCCACTTTTTCATTATGCATAGGCTTTCTGAGTGAGCATAGCAGAAATTTCTTCTTCGAAACTTTCGTAATTCACTGCAATGCTGATTATAATGAAAAATAGGACATTGCTACACTCTCGCTATTGGAAGAAGCTGTAATTGAACATTCTTGCAAAGAAAAATCCAATGGTGTGAAGTGTATATAATGTAAATATGTAAATAATTGAAGATGTAGATAGTAATGTAAAATGTAAGTAATATGATGATGACTATATTTGTAAGCCATCTATGCACTGCACATATTATGCTCTATGAAGAAAATAATGTCTTGTTCCAGAAAATTGTGACAATGTAGGTATATATTAATATCCCTTTATATAATTTAAATGTTAGTTCTCCTGTGCAACTGACTTTGTATGTTCTCTGAACGACAATATGTTCAATAACATTTCATTCATTCATTCATAGTAGTCTGCCCAAGAGCAGATCTTTTACTGCAAACCCAGCATTCTCCAGTCTTTCCTATTTTCTGCCTTCCTCTTTGTCTCCTCATATGACCCATATGCCTTAATGACGTCTATCATTATTTTGATATCTTCTTCTGCCCCGAACTCGTGCCTTCATTAATCGTATTACTACGCACGAATAAATCATACGAGACTGACCGGGCTGCCTGGAGCTTGAGATCTTACTGTGCATGGGTGTTTTGTGAGTTGACTGTACATTCTAATACATGGCGCAGCAGTAAACAAACGAAATATACACTTGCGTGCATGCATACATACATATATACATATACATACATATACATATACATACATACACATACATACATATGCATACACACATACATACATACATACATACATACATACATACATACATACATACATACATACATACATACATACATACAGACATACGGACACATACATCAATCAGGAAATTGAAATCAAACACCTAGAAGCTCCGGACCTCCCTGGATGATACTATTCACCAATATAACAAGTGAGAAATTGTAAGTTAAGGCTTGTGATTTATTTTACTGAACTCAAATTGTGTATAAGAATGTACAATAAGAATACTATAATATATAATATTACTTATGTAATGGGGCAAGTGGACAATAAAAAATACATACATAAATACATACATACATACATACATACATACACACACACATACAGATAAGTGAATATGTCCGTTGTGAAATTGTTATTCTTTGCCTTTTGTTAGGTTTGTTTTAGTACTTACTTTTTATAAATGTTATCTTAACGCAGATACTGACTGCAGAACCCTCATTTTATGCATATTTACTTCTTTATTCTACTTGGTTATTTTCTTGTTCCCACTTTTTCTTTGATGAGTTTAAAACAAATAATCACACCTACACCCTTGGCATTCGAGTCTATGGTTGATTTGCTAGCGCTTTGGTGTTCCTCCGGGAATTCTATTTCTGACTGACAATTGTTCTGTCATGGCGTCCAAGTGGTCCTCATTCACAGGCACTCGCCGTCTCTGTCCTTGCTGAACACTTGTAAACCTAGAAGCTCCGATGTATACATTAGAACATCCCACGTCAGAAATTCCACAACGTCGATTTAAATTGTAGCGCGCTCCCACTCACTGAAAACAACTTTTTCCCAAGAGACGAGAACCGTGTTAGTTTTGAAAGCTTTTTCCCCTTTCTGTGATGAGGTTCTGAAGGAATAACATTACATGAGAGAGATCCTAATGTGGCTAGGTGACGATTTGATTTTATTGTATATAAAGTGCTTTTAATACACAGAGTGATTCAGGAAGAATAGCAAACATTTTAGGCGGTGGTAGTATAGACTATTTCGATTAAAAAAAGGTTCATATAAACACGTGTGCAATGTCCAATGTGTAATAGAAGGAAAAAATTAAAGTTTATATTCAATACTCGCCATGGTTACTAACACATACTATAGCTCCCACTTCGTCTGGAAAGCCCTACAGGAACAATTTGTACATCACAAATACATTAGACTACTTGCGAAGCTCTACAACGACATCAAGGCAAAAATAAGAACAGAGCGGGATGGGGAAAGTTTTCAATTGGAGAGGGGAGTTAAACAAGTGGACCCCTTGTCATCAAAGCTCTTCACAAGCCTAGTAGAAAATCAATTCCGAAAACTAAGGTGGGGAAAAGAATGTGGCATCAACATAAATGGAACAAACCTAACACATCGTCGTCATTGCAAGATCAGCGAGAGAACTAGAAAAGATGCTAGAGGAATTGAAAAGAGTAAGTGCGGAAGCAGGTTTGAAAATGAACCCAAAGAAGACACAATTAATGACCAACGACAGGAGAGAACCAATAAACGTAAATGGCACACAGATTGAATATGTCTCAGAATACATCTACCTGGCGCAAAATATATCTTTCCACATGGACAGTGATAAAGAAATGTAAAGGAGAATAGGACAAGCTTGAAGAAAATTCTGGAGCTTGAAGTTCATTCTGACTGACACATTCCTAAAGACGACAAGCTTGAAAGTTCGAGAAATGTGTACTTCCAGTGCTACTTTATGACTGGCAAACATGGTCTTTGAACGAGAAGCTCAGACAGATGGTAAAAGTCTGCCAGAGAAAAATGGAACGAAAAATAATGCAAGTGACGCCAAAAGACCAAATCCGCAATGTGGACCTCAGGAAGAACACGGGCATGAAAGACGCAGTACAGGTTGCAGACGAACTCAAATGGAATTGGGGAGGCCACGTAGCTAGGATGCGTGACATCCAGTGGACATACAGAGTGACCATATGGGACCCCAGGATCGGGAAACGGAGTGCAGGAAGACAGAGAACCAGATGGGCGGATACATTCACACAGAGAATGGGGAAGCAGTGGACGAGGCGTGCAAGAAGCAGATCAACGTGGAAAAAACTGTCGAAGGAAACGTCTTTCGGTGAAGAGTGAAATGTATTCTAAAGTGCCAGCAGCAACGCGAATGAATATATGAATAGTGAAATGATGCAAAGTGCGCGGCAGAATCAGTGAATAGTGAAAGTAAATCAGTGAAAGTGCTTCATACCCAATACGAGAGACGATGAACATGAGAACAAAGTCGAACACTCTCTAGGCTAGCTCACCTACAGAATGAATCAGAGCTACCCTGCCTACGTGCAGGAGGCCTTAGTCCTCAAGGGATGTCATAGGCTAAATTCTAAATTCTAAAATATCTCCTACTGTGAAACAAGGTGACGGATACCGGTTCACCGTTATGGATTAACGGTTAGCATGTTTGACCGTGGAACGAGCGGGCCCGAGTTCAAACAGTGGTTGGAATAAGTGACCTGATTCAGATTTTTTCCTAGGTTCTCCCCTCAAGTAACTGAAAGAGAATTGTTGTAGAACTTTAGGCGTTGGACCTCGGACTCATTTCGTCATCATAATTAGGCCTACACTTTCCCCATTTCACCATCATCTCCGTATCTTTTCCATATTTCGTGCTTGCTCCGATGTAGAGTCGGCTGCTGGTCGCCACCGAACTTGGACCCTGTGATAAGTGGTTATTAGTTGCTGGTGGTAGTGCTATATATTGTGGGCTCATCACTGAACTCATGGTAGCTCGTGGAACTGGCATTGAAGGAATCTGTAGTCTTAGGGCATGCACACCATACCATTCAATTCCGGGTAGTACAAATGGTCCGTTCGCGTAAGTGCGAGGGCAGATCCTAGCCCATGCCCCACTCTCAAGAGGGATTAATGCATATAGAATGTCATAGTGCGCGTCCTCTCCTCTTCAGTTAAAGTCTGAAATAAAACATTGTGTATACTGTAAAACGGGGTGACTGCTCCATTTTTAAGAGATAAATTACTTGATCCGTGTGGAATGCATGTTAAAAACTTTGGAGATTCATGAACTTTTAAAACGACCACAATAGAAGGTTCATGGAAATTATTTATGATTTAAAATGCAGTTTAAAACCATCAGTATATTCAAGGTAAACTAAAGAAAACTGGTGCAAACTGTCCCCATAGAGGGAGGACACTTTGCTCCAGCCAATAAATTGTAGTTTTACATGTGAATATAAAGAATGGAGCAAAGTAGGAACACTGTTAGTAATATATTGCACCATTTATTAATCTTCTGTACAAAACGTACATAAAATAAAAGATGTGGCTCCTTAAAGTTCGTGGAAAGTTTAATTACATTAACAATCAAAGTAATTAGTCACAATATTTACTCGGAGTACTTCACACCACGTTTTACAATCACCTTCTTCTGCCAGGATTGTCAGTGGATTCATCAAAGTTCCATATATCTTCCGGTGAGACATCTTTCACAACTTCGTCTAAATTTGAAAAGTAGTCACGTAATGTCTCTTCATTTATTCCAGCCCTACTGCGTTTAATATTGCTGGCAAATCGAACTGATAATTCAGGATGTCGTTTTAAAAATCCTGAAGACTGCTAACGAAGTCGCTCCAGATCAGGGGTGGTAAGAAAGGAAAGATAACTGAAGTCGCTCCCGCGCGGAAGTTGTTTACCTTCTTGAGGCGTCCTACACTGTTTATGGACTCACTCCAACTGTGTCCAGTGTTGGATCTAACGCCATTATTAAGGGATATCGCTTTCATTTAGTGCAGAATATGTGGAAGAAAATTTAACAATTGTGTTTAAGCAGTATATACAAGAAAATAAAAGTGATATTAGTATTTTCCTCAAGAGCTTTCTTGGTTTACCACTGTTGGAAAGGTGACAGAAGAAAGAAGAAAACGGTGACAGTTTTGCTGAAGATTTTTGTTCCACAATGCCAAAGGACAAACGAGTTGAAACTTTCTGTGACTAGGTATTACAAAATTACATAGATGAAAACAGTACTTTCCTTCCAGAAATGTGGGCACAGTTCTCAGAAAGCTCCGTCCGCACCACAAATAACTACAAAGCGTTCCATGCTAAGTTGAATGGACTGTTCTATAACCCTACCCACATATTTTTAAATTAATTTAAGTTTTAAAACACCATATAATCAGATAAAAAAAACTAAAAATCAGAATAATAAAGCCCACGAAAAAGAGACGTTCATCTTGCATAAGGTGATGGAATATAAAACATATTG
The DNA here is from genome assembly GCF_040183065.1 of Periplaneta americana. Classification (NCBI taxonomy): domain Eukaryota; kingdom Metazoa; phylum Arthropoda; class Insecta; order Blattodea; family Blattidae; genus Periplaneta; species Periplaneta americana. Next base: position 95,276,020 of record NC_091117.1, read on the forward strand.
AATAACAAGATACGACTTTGTTAGAAGCGTTGCTTTTAAACTTTTATCTTTTTAGATTTTACCATACCTTTTTTTGACGAAGTGACTCTGCACTAAGTAAGCGTCTGTATCAAACATTTTTAACCATACCAACAATAATAGTGCTGACAGTCCTAAGTCTGCATAAAATGAGCAGCAAAATGTAAATGCGGGAGCGAGCCCATATGGCTAGACCTAAATCTGCATAAAATGACACTAAACATGTTTATACCTGGACGGGAACGAGCCCATGTGATCAGTGGGTGTGGGCTCATGTATAAAAGGAGTACTTAGGACCGATTTCATTTCATGAAACCCCATCCTGAAACCCATTCATTTCCAGGATAATTATCTTCAAATTTAATTATGTGCCTACTAATTCGATTCAAATACTGTTTCACTATGCACCGAAAGTCAAAATAATTCAATGGGAATCCAAAATCACTCATATTCTGAATGCATGTAACAAAAGTAGCTTCTTCCTGCTCACTGAATATCGGGGGTTATCCAGGTTTTTTCATGTGATTTTTCCTGAATTTGTTAATTTTGGTTTCGTCTTGGGATTCCAAACTGCTGCGCAGTCTACCGCTGAGAGTGTGCACCACTTCTGACAGCCGACAAACATTTATTTAGTGTTTCTTCCGAATAATCCGCGTATTTTCTGACTCCAGGTTGCCTTTAGTATGACCGTGGCATATCTCCAATGTGAATAACCAAATCAATTAATAATAATACTAATAATAATCTCACTTTGAGAGAGGAACATAGGTTAAGGGTGTTTGAGAATAAGGTGCTTAGGAAAATATTTGGGTCTAAGAGGGATGAAGTTACAGGAGAATGGAGAAAGTTACACAACACAGAACTGCATGCATTGTATTTTTCACCTGACATAATTAGGAACATTAAATCCCTGACGTTTGAGATGGGCAGGGCATGTAGCACGTATGAGCGAATCCAGAAATGCATATAGAGTGTTAGTTGGGAGGCCGGAGGGAAAAAGACCTTTGGGGAGACCGAGACGTAGATGGGAAGATAATATTAAAATGGATTTGAGGGAGGTGGGATATTTTGATAGAGACTGGATTAATCTTGCACAGGATAGGGACCAATGGCGAGCTTATGTGAGGGCGGCAATGAACCTCCGGGTTCCTTAAAAGCCAGTAAGTAAGTAAATAAGTACTACTACTACTACTACTACTACTACTACTACTACTACTACTACTACTACTACTACTACTACTAATAATAATAATAATAATAAGTATTTTATAGTGTAATGGTAATTTATAAGAATAAATAAATAACTGCAGTAAATATTAATTTATATTGGAGATACTTTGCTCCACTTTTGTTGTGGTGCAAAATAGCCCCATAACTACAAAGATATGGACCTCATGTGATAAAACTGAAATAATTTCTAAACATGATATTAAAACATATAATTCACTTTAAATCTAAGATGACTACGACTTTACGAAGTAACTTCAACTGTTCATACCTCTGGCGGAAAAAGGACAGTTTCGATGGCTAAGATTTCTTCCAACAAAATTTGGAACTGAAAAACAATATATGTTTCCACTCTCGAAGATAGAGTAATACAAATGCGAGATATTGTTGAGCATCTAACAAACGATTCACAGGTATATCAACAGTGGAAAAAAATCAGTAGCACTCTGCAGTTACGCGAACAGACACCAGATGGTCCTTAAACTTTTTACGTAAATGGTGAAAAGTATACCAAAATCACCCCGTTTTACGGTACTGTATATTATATAAATTACACGTGATATTCCACTATAAAAAGTGTTTTGTAGCATGTTTTGCGTCTGCCAGCTATTTTTGCGCAAATTTATTCTCGAAGCATACTAAACTTCTCCTTGTGTTATCATCTTCATCTTCTGGACTAGAAGTGATCCTAATGTTGATACGTTTAATGTAGGCCTGATGATTTTTTTCTCCCAACACTGAATACTCTTTCTTGTGGAGAGTAACTGTGAGGCACACTTACTGCAAACACAACTTAATGTTTCATACTCACTTTCATTTCTGAAGTCTGCAATTTTGGGTCTTTTTATTATGTATTTCAGATCCGTTTATAATATATTCAGGGAAAGTATCGTATTGGTAAGTTGCAAATTCTTCAACTCTATTATATTCACCTTCATTATTAAAATTTGGGAATATTTCATTAACACATTCAAGAGAAGAATATATGAGTGATATGTCTATAACTTCCGCATTCTTTAGAAATCCAGTCTCCATTGGGCATTTCTTTACACATTAGTTCCTCTTTTTGGAAGAAATATAGTTATATGTACAAGGTGGGCCAAAAAACCGGCGATTTTAAACCTGTCCTTATTTCGGCTAGGTTGAGTTCAGTTAGGCTGCGAACATATTTGTTGTGTTTAGGAATGTATAGGCTACCATTTAATCCTTAACAAAGCATGTGGTCTGATTTAATGTTGGCATAGCAATAACGTAACGTCCACACCTGTGGAGTAACGGTCAGAGCGTCTGGCTGCGAAACCAGGTGGCCCGGGTTCGATTCCCGGCCGGGGCAAGTTACTTGGTTGAGGTTTTTTCCGGGGTTTTCCCTCAACCCAAAATGAGCAAATGCTGGGTAACTTTCGGTGCTGGACCCCGAACTCATTTCACCGGCATTATCACCTTCATCTCATTCAGACGCTAAATAACCTAAGCTGTTGATAAAGCGTCGTAAAATAACCTACTAAAAATAACGTAACATAAACAGACTTCCAGTATTTTAAATTTTGTTATCAACGTTATTTTTAATCAGAGTAAAGACAGGATGTTAAATTGGAGTGTTATGCAAGTGTGTTGCCATAAAATCTAATTGCAAAAGTGGTGATAGTTTCGTCGCTGCACAGTCTTGTTTCGGCAGCATTACATATCAGTCGTACTGACTCAATACCATCTGCCCATGCAATCAAAACGTGGCTGAAATTTTTCGAAGGATCGAGCTCTGCTCTAAAGAAGAAGCCTACAGGGAGAGTAAGACGCGTGCGAAGACCAGAGAACATCGCTACTGTTAAGAACCGCATTTGAGCGAAGCTCCAAATATTCTGTTTGATGTAATTCTGTTTGTTTTGGAATATCGCTTTCTAGTCTGTGCCGAATATTGCATAAAGACTTAGTTTCATCCATACAAAATCTAAATGTCTCAAACATTACAATAAGGTGACAAAGTACGTGTATGGACTTTATCCAGTGATTCTTACAGCTCGTGAATGATAAATAATGAGAACATCATCCATAACTTGATAAGCAAATTTTCATCTATCGAGATTTGTTACTGAACAAAATTTTCGATACTGGACTGGAAATAACCCTCGTGAATCACACCAGGACCCATTACACAGTGCCAAGATCAATGTATCGTGCGCCATGTCCTCCTTTAGAATTACTTGGCCTTTCTTTCATGAGAATGACAATGATAATTTTGTTACAGTAACCGCACAACATTATACCGCAATAATCGATAACTTTTTGATAACTCAGATTCCCGAGCATCAGGGACACATGATTCCAGCAAGATGAGCGACCAGCCATACCGCTGGAGAATCAATGAGATGCCTCAGACACTTGTTCCCAAATCACATCATTTCAAGATACGGAGATATCTCATGGTGGCAAGGACGCCACACCTAACAGGTTGCGATTTCGTCTTGTGGGGGTATTTGAAAATGAAAGTCTTCAGTCGTCCTCCACCACAAGATGTCGGACAACTGAAAGAAAGAATTCTTCTTGAAGTGTCTCGAATCCCTGCGCAAATGTTGCGCCGTGTGATGAGCTCTCTACGATCGAGAATCGAAGAATGTGTAGAGCTAAAGGGAGGCATCTTAGGAACGTTGTATTCAAAACTTGAGAATTTATTTTTCAACAAAGCAAATCGTATTTTAAGTACCTAGTATTAATTGCAAGTAGCACTTGCTGAAACGTATATCAGTAATAAATATCAAGGATTCAAAATCACCCTTTCTTTGACCACCTGGTATGAAATAGCCGTGATAATTTTGCTTTTCCGTAATAATTTTCCCTCTGACATAATGAAGTAATAGCAGTAATAATTACGGAATATTCATAATAGTTGGCACTTCTGAGCTGCTTGGAAACAATAAGTGCATCTGATGCGAGTTCAAGATGGTGTCTAAATTAATTCTCCTAACACAATTAGAACCGGAATCCTGAGTACTTTGTAGATAAACTCTAACATGCTTTAGAGATAATGCAGGAACGTTGTCTAGTTAGTGGCCTGTCACTCAAATTTTAATTGTCGGTCATAAGATAAAGATCGCACTTTAAGTTAAAATCTTTCTCAAAAGAAACGACATATGACTTTGTTCTCAGCATGGCAGTCTCTCCTTCTTTATTTGATTTTTCTAATGCAGCACTATCAGTTTATTTCATATACTTGGATTTTTTATATTGCATAGTTTGTAAACTTATAACACTGGTCAATAGTCATTTTGCGCCAGACATAAAACTAACTAATTCTTACTAATTTCGACCTCCTGAATTAAAAAATAACAAGCAAAATGTTCCATCAGTTCAGGTTTTCGAGATCCACAACATAATTCATTTATTAAAAACATCACTGTATTTCGTGTGTAACTATTTTGTTTCACAAATGTGACGACCCATTATGTGAAAACAATATTAGTATAAGTAAGTCATCATGTTAGAAGCACTTGTAGAAACGGAAATTATTTTATTGTCCGTTTGCGAGTCTATTTGGAGGGGGTGAAACAGGCTCACGGTATGAATTCGCTTGAGTTTACCTGATTTTACTTGAGTTGTGAATTTCTTTCACTGTGAGCTTTAATTACATTACTGTAGTTTATATTTAGCAATAGAACACTCTGTCAAGAGACTTCTAGAAGCGGAAATTGTTTTATTGCCCTTTTCGGTTACATTTTGAGGGGGAGAAACAGGTTCGTCGTATGAAATCGCTTCAGTTTACCAGGAGATTTCCGTGGTGTTAGTATTCTGTGTAAGAGATGTATTTCTTTAGAGTGTGCTTAATTAATGATAATATTCAAAGTACGAATGGTTTATATGTGCGGATTTGAAGGTTGTAGCATTGCTTCTTGGAATGCAACTAGGCTACACAAAATTTTGTTGCTTTCTATGCGAATGGGACAGTCGCGCTCGAGATAAGCATTATAAAATAAAACGACCAAGGAAGAAAAATATTATACATCAACCCCTTGTATCTCAAAGTAAAGTAATCTTACCCCCTTTACACATTAAGTTAGGTTTAATGAAGAATGTTGTTAAAGGGATGAATCATAAAACTGAAATATTTAAACATATCAAGGAAAAATTTCCTGCTATTAGTGACTCAAAAATAAAAGGAGTTTTCAGTGGACCACAAATTAGAGAAATAATGAAGGACAATCACTTCGAATCTTTGTTGGAAGTAAAAGAGAGAGCCGCTTGGATTGGATTCAAGGAGGTTGTATTAAATTTTCTAGGTAACCGTAGAAATGAGAACTATGAAGAACTAGTGCAAAATTTACTGTTGGCGTATAAAACTATGGGTTGTAACATGTTCCTGAAAATTCACTTCCTTCACTCCCATCTTGACTTTTTCCCCGAGAATTGTGGCGATTTCAGTGATGAGCATGGTGAGCGCTTTCATTAAGAAATTTTAACTATCGAAAAAAGATACCAAGGACAGTGGAATATCAATATGCTAACAGGCTATTCTTGGACTTTAGCTCGTCGTGTACCTGATTCCCAGTATAAAAGAAAATTCAGAAAAAGAAAGCTGTAATCTTCTGAACAGTGAATATTTAAACTTATTGTCATTATATAAAGCAGTATTTTGAATAGATATAAATTCCAAAATTTCTCAAAAATCGTAACCAACAACTGTTTTTTATTGTCATATTTGTTTTCAGGAGGCTCAAATTATATAGAAAACATATATCACATGACCAACGCAAAAAAAAAAGTCAATGTTTGTTACGCAGTGTAATTTGACACATTTGTTTGTCTTTACTTACTTTATAGTCAGTTTTGAGTTGAAGTATCACTGTCGAACATAACCATTGTAATGGAAATATTTTTATAGAATTTGCAGTTTCTTTTCATTGTAAGTCTATTAGGCCTACTATTTCACAGAAATAACGGTTGTGAACGGATCACGGAGACGTCATTCAATGCCAATGATCTGTGGAAGGGGAACCAATGCTTTCCCCATGCTTCCACCCCTCTCTATGTCAGTTCTGCATTCCTGGTTTAGGGGAAAGTGCTGTATGCCCACAGACAGACAGACAGATACATACTCAAAATCATTTTTTCAGTGCCAGGAATTCTGGACACGTGTATTCCAAAAAAGTATCAAAATATATTTTTCTAACCTCACAGTGCATTATTCTCTTAATTTTTCGTATAATGAGAGACTAAAAGGATCCAACTTTACAGCAGACATTCCATATTTTGAGACGGCATCCAAGTAGTTCCTAAAGTTTCCGCAGCATATGGCAGCACTGCTTTATAGCGTTTAAATGTTTGTTTTTCTTAAATAAAAGAAGCTGTGTTAACTTTGGCTCTCTGCCTGGTTGCGCAGAATTGAGATAGCGGCTTCCATCAAGATTCCTGCTACTCGTCCTCAGTCACCGCACACTGCTCCACTGCCTAGTTGTGTGTAAGACTAAACGAATGACTAATGCGTGCATGCGTGTGGGCGGGATATTTAGAACAATTCACTGGCACTGACTGCTCTTTGTGGATGTTAGGAATAATTTTGCCATTGGAACTAATTCCGAATTGTATAAATCTAGCTGACTCGTTTACACTCAACTTTCAGCTTATTCGGTTGCGAAACAGGACCAGCAAGGCATTGTATTTAGTTAATATGGATCAGAACTCAGTCTTCTAGGTCAGTCGTATTAGTGTTTTTTCTAGGTATTCATCTCTTCATGTATTGTGTCATAAATAAGAAGTTAATAAATTGTCAGTCATCTGATTGCTCACCATAAAGGATTCAGTTTTTATATTGGAACATTCTGTGCGGCTTTCAAACGAATATTGTAATAAATCTTGATTACACATTTTTAACTTTTTATATCACTTAAGATTTAGTTATGGGAACAACTTTAAAGTGGTAAATTAAAACTAAGTTGGTAAATTGCCTCAGTTGACTACTTTTGACTGCACTGTTAGTCAGAACTATTCGAACTGACGAAACTAACACTGTAATCGAAAGCAGTCAACTAAGGTAATTTACCAACTTAGTTTCAATTTTACATTAGAAAGTTGTTTCTATAACTAAATCTTAAGGAATATAGAGTGAAACCTGAGGAAGTTAACTGCCTTTTGTTCTGGCAGAACTTAGTCAACATATCGATGACTAAGAAGTAGACAGTGAATGCGGGATGACTTATCGTTGAATGTAGGTGCACATTTACTATATGTTACATTTTTTTTCATCCAAACCATTGGCTTAACAGTTTTAAACGTAAACAGACGACGTCAACATGCTACTGTATCTCCGTAAAATCAGAAGGGAAAAGAAAAATAACGTACTGTAGTAGTGTAGCACATACCTTGCAAGTTCAGTCCTCATCATCATTGATGCAATTACCAGCGTTGCAGTAAACGACGATATATTCTCGTAAGTTGTCGAAGCTGAATCGTCTTCGCCTATCGCTTAAACAGGTTTTGTATCGAGAGAATTTCTGAAGAAAAACTCTAAAATGGGGATCACTCAATTTCTTTAGAGGAATATTTGCACTGAGCATCATGTTGCACGTGTCGTTTAGACCCGCACAATTAAATGACGATGATAATGATGATATGATGATGATGATGATGATGATGATGATGATGATGATGATGATGATAAGGACGACGACGACGACGACGGTTCCTCAGATTTCATTTCAACGCATTTCCTGTGCGATGTACTGTTGCAATGTTTCTCTATAGCCTGAGTTATTCTGTGTTTATTTCAATTTTACATAGGCCTACATTACACACGATATTGTCTTCGTTAATATATAAAATGTCACTCACATACTTCTTAATTGCATTTCGTATCTCTAAGCAAATTTAACGTTTTGACTTCGACATTATGAATGGATCAGCACTATATTATTCAACTCGTACTAAATACTTGAGCAGGATAACACAACTGCACACATTGCGTTGCAATGTGGACCGGGGTTCCTTCGTTATGTACGCTGCTGTACTCGCCAGGTACACAAAAGACGGACGGCGCGGCACGCGCCATGTACTCCGATACGAAAAACTTCACTTTTTCTTAAGTCATCCCGCATATACTGTCTACTAAGAAGTGATACCTCGTACCTACAAAAATGGTCATTTAGTGTAACTACATTATTATTTAGATTAAGTACATTATTATTATTATTATTATTATTATTATTATTATTATTATTATTATTATTATTATTATTATTATTATGTTTACAAAATTGGACAGTTAACTAACATTTTGTCTTAGAGCACGAAATATCACTTCTTAACCATCTACATAGAGCCTTTTCAATTATTGTAAAGATTAATTATATAGGTTTACATAATTAATAGAAATTATAAGGACATAATTATGAATAAATTATATATACAGGGTGTTTCAAAAATACGGGGCACAATTTCAGGTATGTATTTCCCACATGTAGACAATGAAAATAGTTCATTACAACATGTGTCCGGAAATGCTTTATTTCCGAGTTATGGCCTTCACAACATTGAAATTCACCGGAACATTTTTCTTTCCGCACGTCGTTGCCGTCAAAGGAGACATTAAGAGGGCACTCTGACAGTTCATTCCGAGGCGAAGGTTACATTCAGTGTTGTGTAGGCGTTAGACTGTGCGACATGTATTCAAATCAAGAGCTGGCAGAGATACACTTCGTGTACGGTAAGGCGGACGCCAATGCTGCGCTGGCTCGTCGTTTGTACCAGGAGAGGTACCCACAGTGACAATGTCCAGATCGGAAGACATTTGTACGTCTCCATTACCGTCTGTGCGAGTATGGAAAATTTAACTCTCCTGGTTTGAGAAGGGGACGACCAAGATCTACAACTCCAGAAGTACAGGAGGAGATTCTGGAGGCTGTGAACATGACTCCTTCTATCAGCACACGAAGGGTAGCGTTGCAAGTCAGTGTTCCTCATACGACTCTCTGGAGACTGTTGAAAGAGTATCAATTGTATCCTTATCATTTGCAACGTGTACAGGCCCTGTCACCAGCATATTACCCTACACGAGTTAGGTTCTGTCAGTGGTTCTTGCAGCAGTGTGGTGTAAATCCGAACTTTCCTGCCTTAGTATTATTTACAGATGAAGAACAGTTCACACGAGATGGCATAACAAATTTCCACAATCAGCATGTATGGGCGTATGAAAACCCACGTGCAACCGTTCCATCTCATCACCAGGTGCGGTTCTCCCTCAACATGTGGGCCGGTATCATTGGTGATCGATTAGTTGGACCCCATGTACTTGTAAATAGACTTACGGGACAGGCGTACACAAACTTCCTGGAAAACACCATACCTCATGTTTTAGAAGACACTCCACTCATCAACAGTCAACACATTCACTTCTTGCATGATGGCGCTCCTGCACACTTCAGTCGTACGGCTCGCCGGTACTTGGATCGAAGGTTTCCTGATCGATGGATAGGTAGAGGTGGCCCAATTGCTTGGCCTCCACGCTCACCTGATCTGAACCCTCTCGATTTCTACTTGTGGGGCCATTTAAAGTCATTGGTTTATTCGTCTCCGGTGCCTGATTTGGAATCCCTTCGGAATCGAATTGTGGCATGTTCTGAGGACATACGCAATACTCCTGGAGTTTGGGATCGTGTTCGCAGAGACATCGATGTGAGGTCTGTATTCAAGCAGGAGGTGGACATTTTGAACATCTTCTGTAATGACAACGACCTGCGGAAGGAAAAACGTTCCGGTGAATTTCAATGTTGTGAAGGCCATAACTCGGAAATGAAGCATTTCCGGACACATGTTGTAATGAACTATTTTGATTGTCTACATGTGGAAAATACATACCTGAAATTATGCCCTGTATTTTTGAAACACCCTCTATATAATATTATATTCATCTGATATCTTCTTCTGCCTCGAAGTCTTCCCCGTTCACCATTCCTTCCTTTACTTCTTTCTTCCTTCCTTCCTTCCTTCCTTCAGTAGGCAGTTTCTTCTCAACCAGTAGCCCAACCAATTCCTTTTTTCTCTTACTGATCAGTTTCAGTATCATTCTTTCTATTTTGATATGAATACTTAGTGTTACAGAATTTGGTATTCCCAAGTATCAGTTCGATTAATTAAAATGTGTCTCAGTGAATCTTACAGCAGAGTCCGTATAGACCAGTTTCTCTATGATGTTTTTCCAATTCACTGCAGGCTAAAGCAAAGAGATGCACTATCACCTTTACTTTTTAAATTCGCTCTAGAATATGCCATTAGGAAAGTTCAGGATAACACAGAGGATTTGGAATTGAACGGGTTATATCAGCTTTTTGTTTATGGGGATGACGTGAATATGTTAGGAGAAAATCCACAATCGATTAGGGAAAACACGGAAATTTTACATGATGCAAGTAAAGCGATAAGTTTGAAAGTAAATCCCGAAAAGAAAAAGTATATGATTATGTCTCGTAACCAGAATATTGTACGAAATGGAGATTTATCCTTCGAATAGGTGGAAAAATTCAAATATCTTGGAGCAACAGTAACAAATATAAATGACACTCGGGAGGAAATTAAACGCAGAATAAATATGGGAAATGCCTGTTATTATTCGGTTGAGAAGCTTTTGTCATCTAGTCTGCTGACAGAAATCTGAAAGTTAGAATTTATAAAACAGTTATATTACCGATTGTTCTGTGTGGTTGTGAAAATTGGACTCTGACTTTGAGAGAGGAACAGAGATGCAGGGTGTTTGAGAATAAAGTGCTTACAAAAATATTTGGGGCTAAGAGGGATGAAGTTACAGAAGAATGGAGGAAATTACACAACGCAGAACAGCATGCATTGTATTATTCACATGACATAATTAGGAACATTAAAGCCAGACCTTTAAGATGGGCAGGGCATGTAGCGAATCCAAAAATGCATATAGAATGTTAGTTGGGAGACCGGAGGGAAAAAGGTCTTTGGGGAGACCGAGACGTAGATGGGAGGATAATATTAAAATGGATTTGAGGGAGGTGGGATATGATGATAGAGACTGGTAATATAACTGTTTTATAAATTATAACTTTCAGATTTTTTGACAGAAGACTAGATGACAAAAGCTTCTCAACCGAATAATAAGACGCATTTCCCATATTTATTCTGCATTTAATTTCTTCCTCAGGTTGCGGATAGAGGAGACGGCCTCCAGATATGGAGGGTAGCTGCGAATATATTGAATAAGCAGTCGTGGACAGCCGATAAGGGGTGGTT